>NC_091930.1:22799736-22852236 GCF_041260155.1 Ptychodera flava | reverse complement strand
ATCCAGTTAATATTTGAAAGATTAAACAACGAAAGAATCTACCACCACATATAGTTTAGTATCATATTTTTAATGGGAGTAATTTAGCAAAGTATTAATTATGACAGCACACTTCACTACATAAACATGAGATCCCGATTAACCCTTGCAACCTATTAACGCTATTTTACGGGCGACGGCATTAAACAAAGGGGGAACAGAGCCCTATAAAAATGATGTGAGATATTTCGCATTTATATTTGTAATTCGCAAGCGTACAATACTGAAATGTACGTTCCCAGTACATGATATCAAAATACTTTATTGTTAAACACTGAGATGTATTGTTACGAAAATTCAATAAAAGCTATGGCTTCACTATTTCGTTAAATAACAATTCGTTGATGTATTGCAATCCATAAGATATCAAAATAGTATTTCCTGGACATTGTTCATGATAATAATGAGTGAATGGTTTCAGTTTAAGCATTTTTGCATACTTGTATTGCATAGATAATAATATTAGAGTACACACTTGCCCATTGCTGATGCCATGCCTATGACTAGAGCAATCTCCTTGATGACTATTCCTAATTTCTTAGAGAAGAAATGTACGAGTAGTTGATTATCTCCTGAGGAGAACTTACTAATTACACACTTTTGAATATATCTGCGTAGCTCAAATGTTGGCAATACTCACTTATTAATGTAGGTCGGTAACTCACTATTATTGTGCAATAAGTAATCAGAATGAAGCATGTCACAATCACCCATAGGAGATGGATAATAATACGTTCCATCCGTATCGTAAATCAACGACCAAACGTGTATGTCCATAAGCAGTCTAATCACCCACCAGCTTTTTTTAAACAAATACCTGACGCAATAAACATACGCATCTCAACAATATCCATTTATAAGGGCATCTTGTTAAATACAAAGCTCATAACAACACAGGGGTAAAGCCAAGCGGGTACACAGATCGAATTGAGCATGTCAAGAACAACCAATCAGGGAGGAGAATCAATATTAGGAAACGTCACATCACGTGATTCGACCAAACTTTCAGCAGGAACGTGGAACCTAATAACGGCAAGAAATTTCTTCAACTTGTTGACAAACACTTTCCAAAGGGGTCTAAACTTCACAAGATCCTCAATAGGAAAACAATCAAAGTGAGTTATAGCTGTATGAACAATATGGCAAGTAGATCAAATCGAGTAGCAAAAGGGTTATCACAGGAGATCAGCGTAAGGACCAACCAGCTGATAGTTATTGCCGGGTCAAGTCCGCATGCCCCTTGAAGGGTAACTGTCAAGTCAAAGGCGTGGTGTACAAGGCAAAAGTATCAACGGACGGCAACACGGAGAAGATTTATATCGGCCTCACTGATAACACCTTCAAGATGCAATGCACTGACCACATGCAATCGTTCCGTAATGAGACATACCAAAACAGCACAGAGTTGTCAAAATTGCATGGAACTTTAAAAGTAAGTACCAAGTCTTTGACATTTCGTGGTCAATTATTGACAAGGCATCGAGCTACTCTAACATAAGCAAGCAATGTAATATTTGTGTATCAGAAAAGCTGTACATTATCAACGGTGACAAATCTACACATACACACACATAGGGGGGTCAAACTTCAGACAGGAGGATAGGGGAGCGTCACATTTTATGGTACAGGTGTGAGTGGAATTCACCCGGCTCACCCCCATGTAATTACTTGAAGGCTCCCCAATGCTGCCGGCGAGTAATTAAACTGCTGCCGAGAAAAAAAACCAAGCAATTGGGACCAGTCTAAGGTTTCTGTTAAATCGTTTCGTGTTTTTTTTTTTTGTTTTTTGTTTTTGTTTGTTTGATTATTTGTTGTTGTGTGTAGTTGTTGTTGTTGTTTTTGAGAGAGAGAGAATACCTATGTCTGAGACACCCAATAACCCATGACAAATACTTAACTTATCCGTCATAAACTGGTGGAGAATCATTGACATCTGTTGTGTCCTGTCTCTGTATTTTACAAGGTAGAAATATCGAAGATGATTAATTTATTTTGTGAGTTATGGCAAGCATTTTACCATAGTTAATCCATGATTCCAGTTGTCACAGAGAGGTTAGGGTTATATGCCCACTGGATTGGAAAAGCTCCAAAGAGACAGGATAATTCGGACCTTATTACTTAAAAAGGCTGCACTTTGAGAGACCATAATTAAGATGGCAACACGAGACTTGTTTGGAAGACGGTTTTGTGGTTTATAGAAAGCTAATATCTCTCGATGTCATAAGACTACTTACTTCACGTACTCTTCTATCTGTGGCGGGATATCGTAGATTGTAGTTGCAAGGCCTCGTTTGACCTTCTTGAGCGACACCTTCTTGGAGTTTTATGTCTGCAACTCTATACCTATCTATCAAAGCTAAGCAGGACATTTTGTCCGTTCAACATTTAAGCATGGTAGCCTCGCTTTCATTCGTCCTGAAGACGGAATCAACAGTTTCGTTAAACAAAGTATGGAAAACACTTGGTTCCTTAGATTTATGAGGCAGGTTGTGCGTGCAAACGTGTTTCCCTTTATGGCGCCCTAGTTACGTTTTGTTCACTATGTGAATTGTTCTCTTAGCAAAATGACAGCAGGGACAATCATACCTTAGGAACGTGATAAGAGAGCGGCGATATCAGATATTCAAATAAGAAATTTTGTCAGCGTGTTTCTGACATTTTTACTTTGTTTTGGATACAAAAGAATGCTAATTCGATTGTCTCATAGAAATATATCAACAAACTGTAACTAAATGTTATGTGTATTACAGTGATTTTTTCCTCTGGTCACTTCTGCATTCTGTATTTTCAACATTTACCTTAAAAACTATAAATTAGCTGACAACTGTACCAAAATAATATTACAATACGTTATTCTGACTACAGGATCGAATGTCGCTTGCCGTTCCTAAGGTCTTGATATCATATACGCCTCGTCAGAATACCATGTAACAAAAATACGCTATGTGCACTGATCGAAAATAATTATACTTACGTTTTACTGAAGGAGCACTATTATACAAATGAGTTGTTTTAAGATCCGATAATCGTATTGGTGACAGGGGATAACCCAGCCCGCCAAAACTGTGCGGAGGGAGGGAAGATCATGGAAGCGATATCTGTACACCGAAGACTGAG
The DNA here is from genome assembly GCF_041260155.1 of Ptychodera flava. Classification (NCBI taxonomy): domain Eukaryota; kingdom Metazoa; phylum Hemichordata; class Enteropneusta; family Ptychoderidae; genus Ptychodera; species Ptychodera flava. The sequence goes on along the minus strand of NC_091930.1, from coordinate 22,849,080 downwards.
AGCTGCGTGGGGTATCTGCGACAAATGAACCTTTGTATCGGTATACAATCCCTCGAATGTCAAAATCGTAAATATTGCCTAAATTGCAATGTGTTCCTTATTTAACTTAGTACAGAATGACTTTGTGATTAGTTTGTTTTACACGTCACCCAATTAATATTTGAAAGATTAAACGGTGAAAGAAACTACCGCCACATTTAATTTAGTCTCATATTTTTAATGGGAGTAATTAGACATAGTAATCATCATAACAACACAATTCACTGTATGAATGTGAGATCCCGATTGACGTTGTAACTTATTAACGATAATTTACTGGCGACAGCATGAACCAAAGAGAAAAAAATATGTGCGGATGCTTCGCATTTATGTTTGCAAACTTAAGCTACGATCAAAGATTACAGTTTGGTATTTCATTTCAACACAATTCCCTATATGAACATAAGATACCGATTGACCCTAGGCCTTGTAACCTATTAATGTACAGTGTTAAATAAAACAAAATAACAAATATAACAACAAAATACAGCGAGCAAATTTAGTAACCTGATAATAAAGAACATTGTTTATCGAAATGAGACGTAGATTCATTGGCTCAAAGTGTCTAAATGTTCTACACTAAATACATATCATTGTAATCATAATTTTGTATCAAGAAGCATTGATTGGGAAAATCCTAGCTATTATATATATAGCTAGCTGCAGTTTATCTTATTAGAATATCGCCTGTGTCTTTACAAGCGACTACTTATCCGACATACCATTGTTTCCTCATCGAGCTGACCTTGACAATTTGACAGCTTAATTATGATATAAGCAGCAATATGACAAAACCCCATGGCCTTGGAGGGCGCTCTGTGGCGTTCCGAAACTATTTTCCGAGGGATACGGTGTATTTTGCCGCCAGCTGAGTACTTTTCCGAGCGAAGCGAGAATACACCATACACCATTTAGATCTTTAAAGTGCGCATGTCATTGATATGCTATCAATGAACTTACATCAGCTGTGAACTCACTGATTGGCTAAAGGAAATTCCTATTATTCATATGCACATATTTTGATTGAGTGCGCCGAGTTAACTCTATCACTGTGTTTCCATCTCGACTCAGACAACAAAAAACAAACACAAACAAACACGTTTCAGGACAGAAATCTGAAATATTTTAATACATGTGAACAAAATTGGCATAATAGAGTAACAAGATCAACTGTGATACAAATTCGAATGACTGAAACTTCAAAATTGAACGCGAAATTGATGCTTTGATCTCAGAATCAGAGTCTGAGTACGGTACGGCTGAACTTCATGCATGCAGCGGTTAGAAGACGGGCGGCCGTGCAAGGACAGCATCTGCCGAAGAGAGACGCGGTGAGAAGTTGTTTCCTGTGGCCGTGATGTTTAATGTGAAGTTGAAGACTGCTCCGTAATTTGAGTAGTGAAGAATAGCTAGGGTAACTTGATTTGAACTTGCTGGCATTGCTAGGATTAGTACTGACGGCCGCGTTGTTTTAATATTTCAGGGGCCGATCTGTGGCTATTTAGGGGGTGATGTAGGGATCAATCGCTCGCGTTGCTGGCCTCAGATATTTGTCTGTTCCATGGCCGTCACTGGTACACACTATTGCTTGTCGATGTGCTCCGTCGCTTGTTGTAATATTTTTTTGGGATTTTTTGCAATCCGGCGCAAGCGTTGACGTCTTTAATCGAAACAATAAATCTTGCATATGTGGACGGATTTACCGTAGATTTCGCCGGTATTGCTCCAATCATAGGCACAGTTTTGTTCCATCCTTGCCGAGATATAAGTTTCACTTCGATAATAAATCCTGAATCCAAATGTTCCAAATAAAAACAGTTCTGCCAATCGTAATACTTATTTTCCTCCACAGATATACAATCCGCTTCAATATTTAATGTTGTTCAGGAGCAGGCGACAATATTTAAATGTAGAAAGTAGTACTGGATAATAACTTATTTGCATGCTTTAGCTTGAAATAATTTCTTAACCATGGTTTTCTATGTAAACATCTATGTAAACATTATTTAATGGCACGTGACCTATTTTCGCAGAACACGTGACATGTTTTGCTGACAGTGAGCAATTAGTAAAATATTTAAAAGCAATGATAATTAGCTCAATCAAAGCTAAAATATTTAGAAATGTGTTTTGTAGGAAAAGCAAAAATACAGAGGGACTATATTATCTCTGTCTGTGAAAATACCAACTTTATTTCGCCGCCAGCAGATTGGTAATCTGTGTTACATATGTAATAATATTTGATATTAAACTTCGTTATGTAACTTACATATATAAATTTACCCATCTCATATCAATTATTTATAATATACACAGACATGACTTCTTAATATTTAAAATCATTCATTTGATTATGAAAAAGTATCATTTCAACACATATTCCATGTTGCCACAACACTCTTCAGTGTAATTAGGGTGTATATCCAATATATGGCGATATACTGCAAAATAGTTCTTGTAAGTCTAAACATCAGCAAAACGCGAAGAGGCTGAACGTTGCATTAAAATATTTGTGCACGTAATATAGTGGACGAGTGGTATGGCAGTTTGTCGCGTACGTTTAACGCTTGTTTGGAGTTATATAACGGTATCCTTTATGTCTGGTTTATCAACACATTTTGTGTGCATATAAAGAGGACAATGTGCATGATATACGTGCAACTGTTAACGTTGATGTCTAATCTACTGTAAGTCGATATCAGTTCCCTGTGTCGTGAACAAGGTTACGGCTTCGTGTTTTTCTTACCTTCGTTAAACACGAGACTTTGTCATGTATCTGACGAAGCATACATGATTTCTTACAAATATGATACAACTAATAAGGGGTATTGGCTTTATAAGCTTTCAAAAGGTTTCTTAAGGGACAACGAACAAACCTTTGAGACTCAAAAAGATCGAGTAATCATATATTTGTCGTCACATACAACGATCCAATCAATGGTACTGCCAGCGTTCACTGCGGTCCAGGCAAGTTTCTTTCTTTTTATTTAATATAAACATGTATCCGAGTCTTCAGAAAGGAAGTAAAGGCTATAAAGGAAAAGTCTCAATACAGATACATTATCCCCATTTTCGAAATTCCTGTCATCAATTACACTTTGAAGAAATATGATCTATCGTTTGTGAAGACCATTTAAGATCTTTTAGGACCATGTGACATGGTTACGAAGCACTTAACATTCACAACTCAGGCAAAGTTAGTTACATGTCACATACGTTGATGATTCGTCGCCTTTGTACTACTTTTTGGTTTCTCTTGAAAGGGTGAGGAGATACTATCCCAGGTTGCCTTCCTACTTGTCCGCATACCTGCCGCTGTCGCATCGGCAGGGAGTTTCCGTCGACAGGTGTTCGCCCTCTGATGTCTTTTCAGGCTACTTTTCTCGGTAAGCATTTTCACACGTACAAAGCAAGACTGAAGTTTCTTGCTTGTGTGGCTTCGTATATGTTTACGAAGGTTAGCGACGTGATTGGATGTTTTCTCACCGATTCCACACTTATTTGGTCGTTCATTTAAACGGATCCTCTGATGCTGTTTCAGGTTCGAACTCTGTTTAAATTTCTTACCACAGTTCTTGCAAAAGTACAGATATTCTTCCGAGTGTATCCGGAGATGGACGTCCAGGTTATTTTGACGCTTGAAGGCTTTGCCACAGTGGTGGCACAGGTATGGCTTTTCGTTTGAATGAACTTTGTAGTGTTTTTTCAAGTTACCCAGATCAGAGAAACGTTTGCCACAGTCGTTACATTTGTGTGGTTTTTCTTTTGTGTGGAGAAGGCGATGGCGCTGTAGGTTGTCTTTGCGAGAAAATCGTCTGCCGCAAACTTTACAGGCATACGGCTGTATTTTCGAATGAGTCATGAGATGGGTGTTGAGATTGCTGGATTGAGTGAATGTCTTACCGCACTGCTTGCATGAGTATGGCCGCGTCTGTGTGTGTATTCGGTGATGAATTTGTAGGTGGTTCTTTCGTTTAAATGTCTTGCCGCACTCAGTGCATTTTAAATGGTTGCGTATCTTCGAGCATTTTGTTATAGTGGCCTCATATTGGGATCTTCGACCGCGTTTTGTACGTTTGTGTGAGGTTCTTTTCGACGGATTCAGGAAATGTAGCTTCGGTGTGTTATTCTGCTGCAAGGAGTTGCAGCTCTTCTTGATTTTACATTCGAGTTCCTTGGATCTTACCCTGACGCGTCTTAGTATCATGCTTTGACGTTCACATGACATTGTATTAGTTTTCTGCTTACGATTAGTGTCTGCAACTCTTGCTTTCAACCGAGTGGAGACCCTTACAGCCTTCTCACTGTGAAATGTTCTTTTATTCTTTGTAGATCCTTGTTCTATTATTTGTTCGCGAAAATGATATTGCAGTTCGTTGGACTTCCTATTTTTGTTATTTTTGAAAGTTGCCATTCCCTCATGGACGCCATTGTTTTTGTTGCCTTCTGGGAAATCCGAGAGGCATATTGATATGTGACCGAAGTATGCAAAGGTATCCATAACAACTTGAACATCTATGTAAAGAAAAGAGAACACATATTTTGCAATTGAAAGTTATTTGCAACGCATACCTACTTCCGGTAGCCATTAATTTACTTTGGAGATATGAAGTTTGAGCATGTTAGTTTTATACATAATTTACACTATTTCTAAATACATATAAGTTATGCCTGCATATTACACTTTTATTTCAAACAAATGTCAGGACACTAATGAAAGATTCAAAAATAGAGGCACCGGTGTTTCTTCTTTCGACATGCACGATAATGCAAGTCAGAACCTGCGATCGAAGGATTTGTGGGGAGTTTTTCATGAGATGTCAAGGATATTGCACTGCTCTCACTCCGACAAAATAAAGTAGAAATATCTTAACCTATGGGATTGTAGCTTTTAGACTTATTTCATGGCGTTGTCAATTAGCTTTAGTAAAAGCTAAACGCTGTAATTAATAGTATAGTAGTTATTCGTTTAACCATGCCTTCATGCACAAACAAAGAGAACTGGCAGAAATGTTCAACTTTAGTTCTTACCATTTTTTGAGTAAGTGCCCCTTTCACACCTTTGGCTGATTTTGGAGATCGATTCAGCATAGCGACTACCAAGAGTAACCATTATCTTTTCTTCACTCTCGGAGGTATTGTCCTTTTCTGAAAATTGACAGTATATTCTGTACCAGGTTAGAATTTGCTAAAGTGAATGTTAAATTGGCAGATTGTAAAGTGCAATGTATCCAACTTGTTCAATTAAACTTGAACTGTTCATGTAATATCAATGTCCACAAGTAAGAAATAACCGATTATATACAACTTGATGCTGATGAGTTCTAACTTCCCAAAACGAGAAACAAATACAGAGCATGAAAGATTTGAATTTACTTACCCGAAAAGTACCGGAAATGTATTGCCAGGAAAAACTAACACTATATTTACTCTCGTGACTAAAATGTTCTTTAATTTAATGCTGCTCGTCAATGGTTTTCACAACCATTTACTTTTTAACAACATTTTGGAAAATAGAGGCATTTCGTGTCCTTTAATAAGAAACGTACAGAGATAATGTGGTATTTTGTTTGTTTCAGAGGCCACTACAAGTACTTTTTGCATTAGCATGTTAATTTAGATAGGTCTCCTTGTTGTAATAGAACCATCTTTCATCATACACAGTGACTACAGAAGATCGAGCGTTATGATAATTTCAGTGACTCATCAGTCATCAGTCGTCAACGGGAATATAAGTTGTAGAATGTTCCGAGTATGATATTGAGAATAAACCGGGCGGTGCTCAAATTCAAAAAAAAAATTATAATAAATAATATATAATCGCAATCATACCAATCCATAATCCAATGTCTTTGGGTCAGAATTCGTAAGACAATGGTTATAAACATAGACACAAAACAGCACAGAACAGATAGTAAATAGACGGTACACAAACAAAGTCATATTCATGAAAGAAAGATATATGGACCTCTGGCCAGAAGACCAAGAAGTGATGTCAGGTTTTTCGAAAATAGTAAGCGCATCCTGCCCCACATGTGGCACCCGCCATATATCAATCTGTAAGCCAGATAGGTAGTGGTCACTAACTAAGCCCAATGTCACCGATGCCATCAGCAATCATTTGTCGAAGAGAGATGTTGTATTTATTTACCAGCTTGCGATACCTGCCAAAAAAGCGTTTGAATGTAGAGACAAGTCTTGCTCTGGTGTAACCTTGATTTAACAGTTTGTAAGAGAGATGGCCATGTCTCTCTACAAAATCACCATATGAACTGCATGCTCTAGCATATCGAATAAGCTGGGAAATGTATACCCCATAAGCTGGTGAGAGTGGAATATTACTTATGAGGTGTGGAAAATTGATTATACTGAAGTGGAAATCATCTCTCTTGTCATATAGCCTAGTAGAAAGGTGACCATTAGAGTCAAATTCAAGTAAAATGTCCAGATATGAAGCAGAAGAGGTCGTGTCTGTAGTTTCTTTAATCTCCAAGTCTGGAGGATAAATCATGGCGAGGTATTTACTTAATTCAGAGTTATTCATTGAAATAACATCGTCTATGTATCTATATGTTAGATAATAGTATTATAATATATAATACTATAATATTATAATGTTATAATATTCTGAAAGTTTATAGGATGGAAACTCATTGCAAAGCTCTGATCGTTATAAGCCTACAGATAGCATCTTTCAGTTGCAAGGGTACCAAATAAGCTTCATCGAGTTCTATATATGGCGCGTTCGGGTGATAAAAGATGTTAATGTTGATTTACGTTCGGCAATAGGCAGGGAAAATCAAATCTCCGTGAAATACATGTCCCGTGCTCAGCATGGTACTTAACAGAACAGAACAGAACAGAACAGAACACAACAGAACAGAACAGAACGGAACAGAACAGGTATAAACCAACTCTCACAGGAATCCATATTTTCCTTCTGAAACTTTGACACATTCCACAAGCCATAAAATGCAATTTTGACGAGGTGACTCATGCTGACATACCTACTCTACTCCGACTGAGCAGAAATGGCGATTGCGCCCAAGCGTCATCTCCGGGGTCGAGAAGTTCGACAAAAGCGTTAATTCCGTCGATTCTTAATGACTCAACGGTCATTCTATGTTAACTGCCAGTTTGCAAGTGGAGCGTTGATACTTTTGTTCGTCTTCGACTCCTGTTGTCATGCACCGAATTTCGAATAATGATCTAAAATATACAAGTTATGCAATGGTTATTTGTAGTTTTCAGAATGTACCGTGAGTGGCGATTGACTGTATTTGCCAAAACTTGTACGTGCCTCTACAAAAACAACGTTCATAAAATAAAAATTAACACTCTGATAATAAAAGTTAATCGGAGTGTTAAATTTTATGGTATCCTATCGTTGGGAAATTCCTATTTGTTCGCTATTTTTTTATTTAAGAGGTCGAAAATGACATTATATGCGATATAGCCTAAGCAATTAATTCGTCATCGAAAGCTCGACCTTTGGACTTCATAGTTGGATGCAAAGAATGCTATTAGCTTGGCTCATAATGTAATGTTGACGTACGAAGAAATTAAACTGATAAACATGATGTGAGTTACAGGTATTGTAATCTTCTGTCAACTTTTCCTTTCTTTAAATTTAAATCCGCTAAAAGTGAAGCGCAACTACATTATTGTGTTCATGATGAGCGAGAACAGCAGTTTTGGTTGTGTGCAATCTCTACAAAAACAATCAGGTATCACAAAATGCTTCACTAGTTACCCTTACACATGATCTTGTTCGCTTAAATTAAGATGGAAATCCTGAAAAAATACCACACTGTAGTCCGGACTATGAGTACAAGTGTCGCTTGCCGTCTGAAAGAAAATCATTGCCTCACGCACGCCCTATCTGCTTATCACGTGATAACGAATTTACCCACTTATCGGATGTAACGAAATGTAAGCAGACTTGGTGCCGATGTTTGTAATATTATCAATGGGTTCTAGCCAACTACATGGATGGCCAGGAAGACACCAAAATTATACATGTACGAACATACCTGTTTCTTTCTGGCGTATCTGCAATTAATAGTCCTTTACGTCGTTGCAAAATCCCTACTATGTCTATATCATAAAGTAGAAGTGATATATTGGCGCACGTCACTTTAACTATTCCTTTTAGAATTTGTTTGAATTGTTAATGTGGGTAGTTTGTTTTACATACGTCACATTGTTAATCTTTTAGTGAACAAACAGGAAACAAATTACTTTCACATTTGCATTTGGTAGTATTTTTAGTTCCTATGTACATGCATGGGAGCATAGGCACAGAAAACAGAAACAGAAAAGAGAAATAACGAAACTTCCTTTGTGCTGGTTAGGTTGTAATAAATTAACTTTGTTTGACCAGCAGTCGCCGAAAAGACAACTCTGTATGCGTACTTGATCCAATTACCTACCACAATGACGTAACATTCGTCTGTATGTTGTGTTCAGAAGCGTTCATGTTACATGATAAGAATCTGTTCAGCCTACGTTGTTTGTGCAACGGAAAGTGTCTTGAATATCCATTATCGCACTAATGACGAAGCGATTTATGATGTCTTTTTATGCCAGGACGAGGGCAACTTTCGAGATTCACGGACGATCACGGAATGAAAACAACTTGTGACGTGTTCCATCGTTAAATCAGGTAACGCAGTGGTTAATGTTTCGGATTTGTATTCTTAAATCTGTCTCTTTACAGCAACATACTGACTCCCTGTATACTTTCACATACATCAAATATTGCTACTAAGAAGAAAACATAGTTTTTAAACAATTTTTGAGGACACCTTTTAACAGTACACTTTTACATTATTTTTTCATAAAATTCGAAAACGACATTGCCTAAGGCCCGCATGCAGGACTTGTCTAAAGGCGAACCGCACATTGTGCTGTAGATCGAGTCCAGTTTCATTTGATCTCCCTGCAAAGCGGCTTTCTCAGGCAGATCCCTTTTCTCGAGGTTCTATGATTGACGTTACTGCAATGCCGATTTCTGTCTATCTGTATGACTGTTCTAGCGATATCTCAAGAACGGCTGATTGTTTTAGCCGGGACTTGATAGACAGATGCAGCTTGAACCGTGCGATAATTAAACTATGTATGATCATTTTATTGCTTTATCTCAGCTGTAGCAAAAAGTTTATCGAGAACCACCTGGTGGATGTTTGAGGGCGTTAGACCTATCATCATGTTGTGCTCTCGTAAATCTCACCTGGCTTTTCGTATGAGGTGTTAGCTGACAGCTGGGATGAAAAATGCACGATAAACATTCCGAACACAAAATAATCCCTACAAGATTAAATCTTCAATAACGTCAAGTAAAATGTTTAACGAAAAGTAAAATCCAAATATTATTGAAATGTTTATTTACATTCCGTGGAATTCTTCAAATGTTTGATTAAAAGTAAAATTCCAAGATTACAAAAATTACAGAATATACATCTCCCTAGCAACCAAGCAAACCTGTAAAGGAGCACAAAATCACTATCATAATGACGTCATTGACTTATTTGAAGTACAATCCGTAGACAACCGTCATCAAGACTTGTTAGAACAGTCTGAATTGGATTAACAAGGTTATGAACTAAGGAGAAGAAAATTTGCTCATATATCACAAACCTGAACGTGTAAACATTATTACATGTACACACACTTGGAGACAATGCCACTTTAATTCTTATTACTGAAATGCTTCCCCAAACTAATGTTTGTTAGCCAATGTTTGTTTGTCTGCCATCGGATTCGCATTCGAGGGGAGTCAAAGGTAAATTCAATACATGGTGGAGAATCCGGGTACCTCTCAAAGAGCAAAAACGAACTCGCGAGCAAATTACCGACCAACGAATACAAAAAAACAACAGTGATAAATAGTGGAACAACCAGGGTACAGAGCAAACTGCAAAAAGACGAAGAGCAGTATTAGCAAGACCAATATGGCAAGCCATAGTCTGGAGACATTGTTAATAAATTTCATGTAAAAACTTAAAATTCGGTGAAAGTACATATTTTATTTCAACTAAATTTTGTTGATCAAATCATAGCTTGTCTTAGACCCTAATTATGATGAAATTAGGTACTCCAATTTTAGACTAAGTCATTGAAACACCCACCCAAGTATTAGCTAGTTGTCGCACCCCTTAAAAAGCATAAAAAATAATTATAAAATTTCAAGGGTCTCAACTCGTCATCAAAAACATTGAATGAAAGTACTAAAATATCTGTTAAAACACATATTACTAATTTCGATATTTTTCGCTCAATCTGAAATGGGAAGCTTTAATTGAATCTGCGAACTTAATTTAATGAAATGAGTTCTATAAATGGCCAAAGATCGAGACTATGGCCTGGTATTTGATCGGGCGACATGTATAGTGATATAATGGATAAAATAAGGGTGTTAATCAGAATCAAGTATGTCGGTACTCTAAATTTGCAAATCAGAAAATTCGTTCAAAAATGTTAAAATTAAAACTAGTTTCAAGCAAATATCAACGGATACTTGAATAACTTCAACTAAATAGGGTGGCGTACATGTAGTTTTTAACATGCATACATATCAGTTCACATATAAACGTAATGGTAGTAGTATATACACAAATCCAATCGCATAACTGAGCGTGCAAGTGTGCGTAAAGACTGACTGACATTTTGGCTGACATACTAGGAGACAGACAGACAGACAGACAGAAAGACACAAAAAAATGAACATGACGTCTACATAAAAACAGGACAAACGTTGAAAAAAGCATCGATAAGAAAATTCAATATCATTTCTATCAGTATAACTAACAATGCGTCCAAGTTATAATTTTTGTAGTGTTATCAAATACCTTTGTAGGGAGACTGTTTCTTGCACGCATGATGTTTTACTACCGCCTTCCTAGCGGCGAAACATGTTTAAACTAAAGTCGCCTCAAACCAGCCAGGGATCAATGTAATATGTTGCTACATGAGCTGCAATTGATATCGCCGGCAGTACTATGGGACTGTTGTGACAAGCGGGTTTGAAGTTGATAGGATATTAACAGGTATCAATAATGTGTGGCGTTCAGCATAACCACTGTTCCAAAGAATGATGTGGTATCGCAGACATATTGTCGCTGCTCAGTATAGCGTTCTACCCGTTGAGAGTGACAGGATTTTGCCAATCTACATTGTCGACGAATATTTTTCATCGGTGATAAAAGATTTTGAATTTACTAAACCTTAATTCAGAACTTATCCGCGATATATAGACACGATAAATTGATTACATTGCCAGACAAACACGTCACTCTATTTACACATTTCAAAGAGGTTAAAGTACACGTTATTTATCGCCCATCGAACAGCAGTAAAGTGGAATACGCATGTCTTTGCTACAGTTAATTATTTACATGACGACAAATCAAGATTGCCTTATACCAGCATTGCCTTATATTGCTTTGTTTTCGTATATATAGTCATAATGATGTCTCAAAATTTCCGTCGAATGAGACTGTAAGGTCATATTCATGCCTGGAGAGAGAAGCAAGTGCTGTACAGTATTATACACTACAATCGACAACAATTGAATTTTGCGCTAAAAAGCCGTAAGGAACGACGTTCCGTAACACGTACCGTTTCAATGCGCCCCATCCCCCGCGGCTGTATCTGCTCTGTTGAACAGTTTCAAGGGACTCATTGGATGAGTGCCAGAACATGTCTCGCGCGCTCTGTACGTACATGTGTGGTGCACACACACACAGTATATATCCAGAACTTCCTGAAGCGCGTCCGAGATCCTGTTCTACACTTGCTATATCGACACTGCACGAAAACAGTCTGTACTCTGACAATTTGATGCCCCAGCCACGAATGTAAGATATTAATAATAAGGTTATTACGAAAATACCGCAAAGGATACACGAGGACATTAGCGCCTCTCATCGCCCTCCGCTTCGCGTCGAGCGATACGCTGCGCTAATGTCCTCGTGCATCCTTTGTGGTGTTTTCGTAATAACCTCATAATCTGTACAACAATATTCAGATATCAGTATTATTTTTTTCGCCTAAATTCACACAAAACTTACCGTCCAGGAAATCCTAAACAAACGGAGTACGAGGATTCTGACAACGTATGCAAAAGTCTCTTACTGTCTCGACACGAAAGTCATTAGATAGATTTAGTTACACATAATTACGATTAAGTCTGACGGTGCGCAGTGGCGTACGCGTATCCGTGCTTACATGTGAATATTTTGGTTTAGCTGTGCGTTCCCGACGATTTTGTTGCATTTTTCCTCAGAAATATCCGGAATTCATGTAATTTTTAAGAAAACATTAATTTCGATATGGGGGGGGCGTGACAAAGACGCTACGCGTACTGATCGAACGGAATTACATGTAAATAAACCTCTCTATTGCTTCATTTAGGCCGCGTCTGATTATCACGTGACCATGAAAACATACCAGCGACGTGCTAATCGAATGTGAGTACATGTTACTTAATATATCTACTTAAGCTTGTATTAAATGCCGATGTTAATGACGCGGTATTCACGTTGGTAATATAGATGAAATTACCTCAACGAAAATTAATAAACATGCTCGTGAGATACAAGTGTAGCAGTGAGAATTACCCACCTCTGTGTGGCGTATCTGCGACAAGTGACCATCTGCGTTGTGGCAAATTTCTATTATGTAGATATAATAAACTTAAAGTGATATATTAACGGCCAATACTCAGAACTATTATTTGCAGCACATGTCAACGTGCTTTATTGATTTAACATATGTCACAAAGTTAATCTTCCACAGGGAGTAAATAGGTTTTATATTTACATTTGGTTGAAGCTTTAGCTCTCATATTCACACATGGGAGCTTATGTCATACGGATTTCGCTCTATCTGTCTCTCTGACTCTGTGTATGTGCTATCGATATCTCAAGAACGGTTTATTGCTTTAGTGTAAATTTCTAGAGAAAGGTCGCTAAAGATTTCCAACAAGATTCAGTTTTTTTAAGGGCGCCTTCCGTGAAAACTAAATTACGCATGAACAAAGTTATTACGATAATGTGTTTGACCTTAGCACTACCGTAAAGATGATGAAGAATCAAATGATTGATGTTTGAGGGCGCTGGACAAAATTTTGTTGTGCTCTCAAATGACGTTCTTACCTTAACTTTTGTATATATTGGAAAGTTAGAGTTTGAATAAACAAAATACACACCAAACACAGAGATTTCCAGCAGGATTCGATGGTCAATTACGTCAAATTGATATATCTAAATGTCCAAATATCTAAACAGAAAGTAAATCCAAAATTTAAAAAATAAATATCCCCGCTCATACAAGTTTCTAATTGCATTCAAATTTGTGAGTGAAGCTTTTAATTTCATAAATAAAAACAGACAAGCAAACTCATTATGTCAATAACTGTATTGACATAACTGAAGTAGTCTTATGAGGACAATGCAAACTGTCTATTAAGACTTCCTAGTTCGCAGCCCAGTCGGCTTTACAATGGATACGAGCACCACTCAGAACACAAAATGCTCGGGTATCATAAGACAAGAGAGTAGAGTTTAACATAAGTTAGTCACTTTGTCTCTCGACACACTTCACTTCGTACAGATATCTAGCTTACAAACATGCAATTTTACGAATGATCTAAAGTGGTTGCACGGGAAAGTCTTACCAGTGATGATACAAAACAGATAATATGACTCTATGTTCGCAATTTCTGTAACTTGCAGTTGATTCGAAGAAAATAGAATCATACTTTCACAGAAACGAGCACGGGTACAGATTATGTTTTAAGGGAGTGGCGTACGTCTGCGGAGGTTACCAATTGAGTGAACGATTTCCTGTCTCTGCACATTTTCCTTGTTCATTCGTTTGAACTCCTTTATTCGGACTTTACCAGCCTTCGTCAGAGTACGTATCTGAAATCTGGCGTTTTTAAGAAGGTACACAAATTTCTCACAAGACACTTCTTTTTAATTGGAATGTAATATGCCTCAAATATGGGCCGTCCAATCAGAAAATGATTCGAGAATACCTACGTGAAGTTTCCTTCACAAATTTCGTTTTGCTGTGGGGATAATTGAAATCATACACAAGAATTCGGTTACCAATCGTATGGCCACTTGGCACTATTTTAATGGTCAAATATGGGACTTTGCAGGGTTCATTATCGGATCCAGGTGTGCCCTACGGGATATCCCTGTCCACTAAAGGTTTTTTTTCTATTCCTCACCCCTATTTCTATCCTACCCTGATGATAGTGTTATTGTCAATCATTGTTTATATTCACTCAATGGCTTATTGCTTTCACAACTGGGTCAAAATGTGCCTCATTAGGCCTACTTGATGACAAAGCGGCGGTACAAGATATGCAAATATTTCGTGACCGATTGATTGACATTCTTTATTCCCCTGTTGGATACTGCAGCTCGCAAGGCCTGTTGTCGGAAAATGAAACTAGTGGACGTATCGAACCCTAGTCAGCTCAGTCTTTTTGTGTTTTTTTTTCTCTGTACTATTTCAACTGTATTCATCCCATTCAAAGTGTTTGATAGGGTTAACACTCGGGAGTTAACAACCGGTAATGTATTTTGACATTATGCCATTAATTTTAATTTAAATCCGTTACATTGATATGACAGATGTACCATAATTTGATTAAAATTCAGACGTCGATCGTAAAAATAGTGTTTTACAGCGTACTTTTGTATGACATCGCGGTGAACTTTTATTTCGTCCGTCCATTGTCTCACGATGAGGTCAAATTTGATTCACTTAGGGTGTGTTGTGAGAAGTCGTAAATAAAAATGAATTTATGCCATGAAATGTATATGCCAACCCAATGTCAAACCATAGTATTTTTCTCCGAGCTTTAATGAGCACTGGTCGGCTGCGTCAGCTATAGCGGTTTTGTTGTTGGTGGTTTTGTCTGGCTTATTTTGTTTGATGATCTTTTTGTTTGTTTCGTTTTCCTATCGCCGTACATACCTATGTTTGACTGACCTCGTTACTTGGAAAGGACCAGAATATATTCGTCACAAACTAATAATAATAATGAAGCACTTAAATATATTTGACGTATATTGCTCAGTAAGTTATACTTTACACCATCGGAGAAATTAATTAAGGGAGTATGACATGCTTCACATGCTGGGGTTAATTCCCTCACTATTCTCGTACAACAAGGTCATTAAAATGCTTTAGTTACTAGTTACCGGAGCGAGTGAAAAGTTGTGCAAACATATCGTGATAGTGAGTTCGACCTTTAGACTTCCCAGTGGGATACTAAAAAATGCTATCAGCTTAGCTGTCAATTGTCTGCCGAACAATGAAACCAAATAACGAGATGCCCTATGTGTTACATGTGTTTGTATGCATTCTGTATATTTTCAACTATACCCGTTATATTCAAATACTTAGGCAATTAAAGGAAGAACCATTGTTTGACATACTTAGAGCTTTGAAAGACCTAGCTGTCAGTCAGGGACAGAACAACAAAGGCAAAAAAAACACAAGTGCATTATCAGAAACTCATTTTTTATTCGGTTTCTCTTGGAAAAAATGATATCATTATTTTGTAAGTATTAACACTGTGATTTTTTTGAAATTTTGTCTGAAAACCTACCAGCACGTGGACAGTAAACAAAGAATTTTATTTAAAGCGCCTTAACAGGATTAACAGCCAGTGATGTGCTCAATCATTATATAAATATAATGAATTAAATACGCCACGTTGATATACCAGTTAAAATAATTTATCAAACATTCGTTCACAAAGTGCTTTCTTCTCGTTCGCCAGCTTGATTATCACCTTCCATTGACTGTGTGTGTACTTATAGAGTATAGATATGTCCGTGATTAAAACGGAGGACTTCTCTATTTCAGTGTGATAAAAAGGGAGATGTGGTAGTGAGTTACTGACGCACATTGCTCTTTCACCTACTCAGTAAATAATGCCATTTTTGTTAATTGCTTTTACACATGTTATCGTCGAGGGAACAAGCAATCAATAAATTTCTGTCATTTCTTGGTTATCAATTTCAGCTCCTGTGTTCGCACTGGGGTCCTAATACCACAACAGTTTCTGTCAATCTGTCAATGGTGTGATCTCTCTGTCTCTCTCTGTCTCTATCTCTGTATCTCTCTCGCGCGCGCCATCAACACAAGCAGCTGATAATATTTTTCTTTGATGATGTATTTCTACGCAATATACCTATGCTGTGGCTTAAAAATTATGTTAAAGTACATGATGTATGTTTGTTAACAAAAAGTATGAGACCAGAACTGAACTACCGAAGTTTATTTGGTCTCTTAAGAACAAGGACTAGCACTTTGATGTACCATGGTTAATTATTAACACAGGATCTGGTTATCTTAACCTAGCAAACGATGTATCTTTGTATCTCAGAGAAGGTACACATAATCAAAACTGACAAGTCTACGCTGTTTAATAAACGATACGAGTTAGTTTCAAACTGTCGTCATCATAACAAATTATTCCTAGATCTTCAACACAACGTAGATCCTAAGTACAATGGTACGTCTCAACCGTATAAACAAAAAATACTCCAAGGAAAACTACTTTGAAGATTGCTAGCTGCATGAAACTTAAGTAACAGATATAGTTACTTTGTACTTGAAGTCTTTGTGGTAAGATATATATATATATATATATATTATATATATATATATATATATATATATATATATATATATATATATATATATATATATATATATATATATATATATATATATTTGATTTTTTACCGCAGCTTAGATTGTATTAAACTGAGTAGCACTCTTGTCTCTTGAGTATCCCGTGAGTATGTTCACTTCCAACTCATTATTTTATTAAATTTTATGGCCTTGCCTCTCGATTGAGTTTGCATTGACCATCGAGAATCAGCAATAGTATCAAAAACATTTGATGCAATACATAAATATTATGTCAAAATATTAAAATGCACAAATAAGTGTATGAATGTTTTCATATTTACAGTGTTGTCTTTTCTTGAATCTATACAGATGGCAAAAACTGCTTATGGATATAGATACGCATGAAGTTGATAATTTTATGCAACATTTTTTACATTACATACATGCTGACGTCATTCAACATGTTGGTTTGTCTGCGGGTATGCTATACACTGTCCGTATTTGCGGATATTTTGCTTGCATGGATTTTTGTTTATTTTTATCACATTTTTCACAAAACAGTGCTCGGAGAGCGCACCATCTGCGCCAATCATGCGTGGAGACAGCTAGCCCCCAAAGGAAGCGTAACATAGATTAGCGCCAGACATGGCGGCCGCTGCGCATCTTTTGTTGATTTACGGTAACAGCTCCCTACAAACAAGGAAAGTTTTGATATTTATGTAGCAAGCTACTACAAATATGTTATGACACAAACCAGCAATCCATGCTGCAAGCATCTTCAAAGGTCAATGAAAGTGTTACAAAGCCAGCTTTCTTCCAATTATTTTCAAAGCCGTGCTTTCAAAACGTAAGCATTAATCCAAATAACAAGCAAACATGGCATCCATATTCAGAATTCCTGTCATGTATTAGACCTTGCAAAATATGATCTGTCGTTTGCGTATATCATTTGAGATGTTATTAGAGTCGTTGGACTTGAATTACAAATCCCGCATTACACTTACGTTGTCTTAACAGTAACATTTTGTATGGTTATCGTAAGAGTTCCTAATATTGACAATTTACGTTCACTGTCCGTGCACGATGGTTTGATTTCCTTGAGTGAGTGAGGACGTTCGATTCCAAGTTGGTACCCAGCTTATTGGCTAATTGGTATGTCTCTTATTGACAAAGTCTTTCATTGGTGTAGATCTTCATATGACGTTTAAGATTACATTTTTCAGTGAATGTTTTCTTACACACAATGCATGAGTAAAGTTTTTCGTTTGAGTGGATTCGTATATGTCTTCGAAAGGTTACCTCTGCAAACTGAAGGAAAGTTTTTCCACAGTCTCTCCACGTGATTTGTCCGTCATCTTACGGATCCTTTGATACTGCTTCAAATTTGTACTCTGTTTAAATTTATTACCACAAGCCGCACAAGAGTATGAATATTCTTGTGAGTGGGTCCGGAGATGGTCGATGAGGTTGTAGTGACGCTTGAAGGTTTTACCGCACACGTGGCAAAGATATGGCCTTTCTTTTGAGTGGACCCTTTTGTGTCGCTCTAGATCCCTTTTGCGAGACAATCTTCTCCCGCAGACTTTACAAGCATATAGCTGTGGTTTCGACTGAGTTCTGAGATGTGTGTTCAGACTGTTGGCTTGAATCAAATTCACACGGCTTCGATTGCATGATAATGTTCGTTTCTCTGTACGTGTTGGATTATGAAAGTTAAGGTGATATCGCTTGGGTGTCTTACCGCACTCCTTGTATTTCAAGGGTCTGTGGTGAGTTTGTGTCTTCAAATATTTTGTTTGGATGGTTTTATTTGTAAAATCTTGAGCGCGTTTGACACGTTTACGTGGCATTCGTTTAAACGAAATCGGTGTATTGTGGTATACTGGGGCCTTTATTGTTTATTATCAGATAAAGGATTTGTCACTTCATATTGACAATAACAACGTCAAGTACCCTGATGATTCAACAATAACTACTTGTGCAAAATATATTCAAAAAATGAGACAACTTTGAAATCTGACTTAGATAATGTTCAAAATTGGTTTAAAATAATAGAATGGCCCTCAATATTGACAAGACAAAAACAATGATTGTAATGACGCAATATTACGTAAATAATTGAAGAAAAAAACTTTAAAATGTACACCTGGTGCAGCGGAATTGCAAGCATTTTACTGTAAAAAGATTCCCGGTACACTTGTCGATGAAAATCTGACCTTGGAAACAGCACTATGACAAGATTTTTAAAAAGCAAATAATAATATTTCTTTGCTCAGGAGAATGAGACATTTTACCTACTTATATAAGAAAGTCTTTTTGTAATAGCTATATTATATAAATAATATGTTTTTTGATTTTGATTTTTTGTCGATAAGTGTGCGCGCTAATTTGTCCCTTATGCGATGGTTTACTCTACCTTCTATTTCCGTGCATTGCATTGTGTTAACTTTGAATGTCATGTTTCGTGTAGCTCTACTTTGTGTCATTTGTATGTTCAATTGAGGACTCTGGGGAAGATAAACATCTTTACTGAAGCTTAGAAACTACCCTCGTTACATCAGGTTTAACAAAACAATAAAATGATTCAGAAATAAACTACCATTTGTAAATGTTACAAAATGTTATCTTTAGATACAGAGCAGCACAATCAAAAGGCTTTAATGTGACTTAAATATTGCTATTAACGAACACCTGTAGTTATTATATCTATAGTACAATTGTAATGCATTAATATGATGGGTGAGAACAAATGAGGGAATAGGCTTACATTAATTAATTTGTTTTTTCATGCATTTTATGTTTTAAATATAAGTAGTTATATATTTTTCCAGAGCTGATGGAGCAGGGGCCTGGCCTAACCAATTAGAAGGATGTTCTCAATTTCCCTTAAGGAAGAACATGTACAACTACAAAATTACCTAAGGAGAACTTGTAAACGTGTAAGAGAATGGTTAAGGGAAGAAACAATAGTACAATGACAATAGATATTAAATAAACCAGGGTATATTGGAGTTAGGAATAGAATTATTTACATAACAAAAACATAATCTGAAGGTAGATACACAACATAAAAATACATTCTGAAGACTTCTTTGAAATTAAAACAATAACTGTATAACATAATTGAAGTAAAGACACAATCTTTACCCCCAACTGATGTATGCGATTTGTTTCATAATGAGAATGACGAATGTCTGGTATTTACGTTTGTTTTAATAAAACAAGGTAAATAAGCTGTAAAAATGTGCTTAAAAATACCATACCACAAGTAATATAAAAAATATATCTGAAGTTTGAACCTGCCACGTTTGGCAGATCTACTTTGTCTCGCAGGATTTTCAAAATTTGTACAGTGAACATTTCATTGGTGGGCAATTGTCTTCATAGATATTTACTCATCGTTACCGATTGACGACGCAAAGTAAATGCCATTTAATATGAAGAGATTCCAAAGATGGGTAGAAGTTGACCATATCAAATGTAATTACATTTTCACTTAATCGTTCTGTATTCCTTTAAAACCAGTCAATCACAGCCGATACTCTAACATCAGCAGGTGATGTACTCTTTGTCTCTGAGAAAAGCTACATATAATTAATGCTGAAAAATCTACGCTGTTATAAAAGATCTCAGTTGGTTTCAAAGTGTTGTCATGAAAACAAATATTATTTTTCGAATATCAACAGCACCTATCACTATAGTACAATGGTATATCCCGACCGTATAATGTAAAAAAGTAATGGAAAAGTAGTCTGAAAATTAATAGATTCATGAAATCAGGATTTCCGTCACGTACTGGACCTTGCACAATATTTGTCGTTTGTGTAGATAAATTCAGATATTATTAACATCATGTGACTTCATAATGAATTACAAACACTGCTCTACTCTTACGTTGTCTTAACAATAGCACTTGGTATGGTGGCTGTTAGGCTTCAGTTTCGTTTCGAATCTACGTTCACCACCCTCCTTCACGATGGGTCAGTTTCTTTAGGTAGATGGGACCACGTAAACTGCCTCAGTGTTTATGAATAAGCTCAATGTCTCTTGTTGATATATTCCTTTTTGTTGGTGTGTACTTCTATATGTATTTTCAGGTTATATTTTTCGGTGAATTTTTTCCCACACACTAAACAGGAGTGTAGTTTCTCATTTGAGTGGATTCTGATATGTTTGCGAAGGTTACCACCGTGAGTGAATGTTTTCCCACAGTCTCTGCACTTATGTGGTCGTTCATTTCCATGGATCATCTGATGCTGGTTCAGGTTTGAAATTCGTTTGAATTTTTTACCACAGTCGTTGCATGAGTACAAATGTTCTTGTGAGTGGGTCTGGAGATGGTCATTGAGGTTGTTTTTGCGCTTGAAGGCTTTACCACATTGGTGGCACAGATATGGCCTTTCGTTTGAATGGACTTTGTGATGCCGATCTAGGTTGCGTTTGCAAGAAAATTGTCTTTTGCAGACTTTACATGCATATGCCTGTATTTTTGAATGAATCATGAGATGAGTGTTTAGATTACTGGCTTGGGTGAATGTCACACCGCATCGATCGCAAAGGTATGGTCGCTCTTTTGTATGTGTTCTTTGATGAATCATAAGATGGCACTTTTGTTTGAATGTCTGGCTGCACTCCGTGCACTTGAAAAGACTTTCGTAAGTGTATATCTTCCTACATTTTGTAAAGATGGGTTTACGTGTTGATTCTCTGCCGCACATGACACTTTTCTGTGGCATTCTTTTTGAAGAAATACGTGAACGTGCCTTTTGAATGATTTTCTGCCTAGATGAGTTATCATTGTTTTTCCTTTTGCATATGATTTCGTTTGATCTAATCCTGATGTGTTTTTGAATCTTTTTTTGGTGTGCTGATGTGTTATTCATTTTCTCATGGTGTCGGTCTCCTTCTGATGTTTTAAACAGCTTGGTTGCCCCGACAGGCTTCCCATGACGTGGGAAATCCAAGAGCCAAATTGACATCTGACCGAAATGTGCAAAAGTGTCCATAATAATTTGAATATCTGTGCAAAGATAAAAAACATAATTATATATTTCATTATTATTTCAACGACATCGTTAAAAGTTATTTTGTCACATTAATTTCGCTTTAAAATTGCTTCCATCGTATTTAAACTAGCTAGCATTCGAGCAGCTTACTTAGTCGAGCAGTTGAATGAAAATGATATACAATGTACCCATTTATTCGATAACGTTATTTATAATTGGATTGACAGACCTTTTAAGTGGTTACTCCACTAGTTGAATCGGGCTCAACAATCTCAGTGCTTAGCACTTCAAGCGTAGACGAGACCTGAAGGCCATCTCATCACCCCTAAACACGATGGTCTAGTAACCCACTATGATGGTGATATACACGTATAATCTGCATGTATAAAATTATGTGTATTGCACATCGTTTAGAAACGGATTTTCGTAACTTGATGTTGAAGCGAATATATTATAATGTACTTGAGAGCCGATGCTCACTAAATTGATAACAATTGGCCTGTTATGTCATTAAAATACAATAAAGTGTTGGATATTTTGTTATGCTAGGGTATGTAGTTTGTATTGTGATTTTGTGCAAAGATACTACCACCTCTCTTGCAAGCTTGTAAATCAAGGTTACTGAAGACAAAGGCTTGCCTCTACATTCAAAGGCTTTTTTGCAGATGTCATGAACTAATAGGTCACTTAAGCAAATGATCACTGACAGCACCGTTGATACTTTGTCTGCAGATTAAAAACTACCTCTATTTTGACTTACAGATTTAATATGGCGGGTACCACATGTGGGACAGAACGTACTTACTATTTTCGTAACACCTGACATAACTTCTCAGTTGTCTTTACTGGTGGTGTATACATAACATGACTTCTTCTATGACTTTGACTTTGCTGTGTGAAATGGAACTTGTTTGTTGTCTATCCGTGCTGTGCTGTTTGTGTTTGTTATAACCAGTGTGTCACAATACTACTTATGGCCATGATGTCGATTATAGTTCGGTGCTATTGTTCTGATGATTTTTTCATAATATACTCAGTTGAAAAGTTTTAAAACTCACTGACTTTTACCTGCTTCCTTCAGGCGAACGTGGTTTTAATTTGCCAATTATGATCGCAAAAAAACAAAAGTAAACGCAATCTTATAGATAGTTGAAGGGTGTCTCCACACTTAACAAAAAAGATTGGAGAGTCTTTAGTTAAAAGAAATAAATTCTTACCGTGTTTTGACGTGGCTCCATTTTCATACCTTTGGTAGATTTCCGAGATTGATTTTACAAAACCACGTCCTAGAGTAACCATTCTCTGTCCATCACACTTAGAGTTACTGTAATTTTCTGGAAATTAACGTTTTGAAACACTGCTTCATTGACTACAGGGAGTTGTACATATTTTATTGTACTCTTAGGTGATACACACGTGTTCATTTTTTCATTACGAAACATGATTGGAGCCGGAAACAAAACACTGTAATTAACACAAGTCCGCCGACAGGCATGGTAATATACTATTGGACTTAACTGAACAAGTTAAGTAATTTGCTTCTACCGAATAAATGTGAGAGAAAATTCAGTTCACCTGTAGCGCTATACCCCAAGGGCGGACAATTCCGTAATTTGTGCAAAAGACAATGACTAAGCGATATTGATCTCGTTAAAATTTACACGTAATTTTACTCAATTGCGATGAGTTCCCCACTTACCTAAACTGTCTCGACAGGGAAGAAATACCGTTTTCATCCTTAAACTCTCTTTGGCATCGATGAGATTTACAGAAACGTCATATCCGTCGATTCGTAATGTCTCAATGGCCATGTCTATGTTTTTTCCAGATTCCAATTATCACAAAACTGTTATCATTGTTCGTCTTCGATCCTCGTTGTTTTGAGTATATTTTAATTGATGATCTAGAAAAATGTGTATCATAGTTAAACATAGATTTAAAAAAAAGGTCATATAGGTTCCCATTAACTGAGTAACCACGATATCGACACACATTGAAGCTTTTTGCAGCTCTGTAAATGATAATTATACTTATTGAATTGCTCTGGAAGAATGTATAACATATAATTTGCCGGAAAGCTACATGCTTTGTTTGTTTGTTTGTTTGTTTGTTTCTTGTTTTTGGTTTTTTGCAAAGCATATCTATGTTTGTCTCAATTCATGCTTTTAATTTATGTTATAAACAGGTTATGAAACATTAAAATATGTTGTGTCATGACCTAGAATTTTGCAAAGTAGAATATGTCGAAGATGATTCATATATTTTATGAATTATGGCAAACATTTAAAAACCAATCCCCTACTATCCTAGTTATCACAGAAAGGATAGGGTTTATATGCCCTCTGTATTTAGAAAGCCTGACACAGGCAGGATAGCTACAAGCTTATTATTTAGATAGGTTGCAAAAATAAAGATAAATAGAGTCATTGATTAAGGCGCTATCACGAGACTTGTTTGAAAATAGGTTAAATGTTTAATACAATATGTTATTATTCGGGATATCACAGATTTTCCTGAGATATATGAGACAGGCAGTACTTTCAAACGTGTTTCGCATTATGGTGTTGTGTATAAGCTGTTGTTTACCATGCGCATTGTTCTCTTGATAACATGACAACAGGGCCAAACGTGCATTAGTTATGTGATAAGATAGCGGCGATATCAGATAGCCAAGTAATAAATTTCTTCAGCGAGATTCTGACATTTGAACTCTGCGGTTGGACACAAAAGAATGTTATTCGCTTGTCTCGTTGAGATATATCAACAAATAGTGAAACTTTATATAATTCATTTTGTGTTGTACAGGTGATTGCTTTTCTTGTGTCAAAGTCAGCCTTTAGTGTTTTCAACAGTTAATATAAAAATATGAATGACTACAAATGCAGCAGTCTACATGCAACTGATATGATAACCTTACATCTGTAAACAATTCTACTGCAGCGATACGAGGTACCCGTCTCTTCACTTGGGTATTATACTAAGAGCTTTAGTTACACGTCATTATCAGTATCCATAACAAAATGTAAAAATGTTGGTTTAATGTGCATTTCGAATGATTCGAAGACAGTATGACTGAAAGATATGCAAACTTCACGCAATCGTCATTCAAAATTATTTTTTTACATGAAGACCATCCTCTCATTTTATAATAACTTCACCTAAAATTAGTCGATTTGTTGGGGTGTATTCAAGTTTAAAGAAATCTTTGTCGAAGCGGGCGCTCAACGTCGACTTGGACAACGACATTATGTTCATGCACAGTCCCTCCACCAAACGGTCGGGAAACGCTATTGTGAAAACGTGCGAACGAGGGGATTAGCTGGTAGGATGCGCGTTGCGCTGGCGTTCGCTGTTGATGACGTCACACCAGCTGTAGCGTCCCCTCAAAGAGTGGGTACGGTGGTGTCGTCTTTGACGAAGAAACTAGCTTGAATCGGCCGTAAAGTTTACAGCTACTTTGAAACGTCAGTATATTCTCGATAAGTAATATTTCTTGATCAGGAAAGTGGGTGATCTTTTTATTCCTAATCGATTTTGAGCGCTAAATCGGCGTTTGATTATGTTATCGTGTGTAGGTCATTTTCATTGAACTGCGTCTTTCATAATGTGTCAGGAGAACGTGAATTTTTGTTCGCTCTACACAGCAAATTTCTGACGGTCTGTTTCATTCTGTTGTCTGTTGTTGTGATTAAAGTATACGTAAATTCAAGTGACGAACCCAGTTTTTGAATATAGGTTGATAATGACACGCAAACTGATCGTTTATTGTGTAATGCTTTGCTCCGCCATTTAGAAAATGGCGTCCACTGACGATCTGTGTTCGTTGTGTGAAGAGTCGAAATCTTCATGGTTTAATTTTCCTTTTGATGATTGGTCAAATAAGTTTAATTGAGACGCATTTATCTGATTGAAAGCAATTTCAACTTATTTTAGCGATTCAATAACTGCAAATGAAAGTTTAAAGTTATACAATCAGAACATTGTAGACCTCTTCACTCTGTTCCTCTAAAATGGTTTTGAAATCGATGTCTTGTCATCAAGAGAGAATGAAATCATGGTCGTAATCATTACATGGGTAGTGACTGCAAGTGTTGTAGGTTAGTCAAACGCAATCTGCAAGTTAGATACGAAACACAGCCTATGTAACGCATGCGCATTGTCATTTAGTTCATTGCATGTCAGGTAAAAATGATGTCATCGTTTATGCTAATGTTAGACCAAGTCGCGAAAATCTCTTTACGCGAATAAACAGTGTAACGGAATCGCAACGCGCATCAGGACAATAGAAATACATTTCGTTTCCCGACCGGTTTGTGGAGGGACCGTGGTTTATGTCACAGCAAGTATTGCTGGTGTAAAATCTTCACACATTAGCGATGTAAGATCTTAAATACATGATCGTGGTACCATGGGAGCTTGCCCGACAAAATTCGCAAAAAAAGATTGTGAAAAATCCTAAAGACTACTATAGGTAATTCAGACATCGAGATCAAATGTCGTTTGCCTTTCCTAAGGTTTTGATTTCGCATACGCCTCGTCAGATTATCACGTAACAAAAACACTATGTGCGCTAATTGAAAGCAATACTTACGTTTTACTAATGAGCATACTTGTACTAATGTATCGTTGTATGATCCGATAGTCGCATTTGGTAACAGGAGATAACTAGCCTGTCAAAAGTGTGCAGAGGGACTTGAAATTCCCCAAAGTGAAACCTGCATAACGAAAACAGGGAACTTGCCTGTTTCTGAGTGGTGTATCTGCGACAAATGGTTCTATAAATGGTTACTCGATCCCTCGTATATCTACATCTAAAAAGGTCGCCGTATATTAACAAACATTGGTTATTATTAAACGTAGATTAGAGTACAGATGTGCTTAGTCGGTTTTACACATGTCGCCAGGTCAATATTTAAAAGAATAAAACATGAAAAAACTACCGCCACCTTTAATTTATTATTGTATTTTTAATGGGAGTAATTACACATAGTAATAATTATGACGACACAATTCATTGTATGAATATGAGATTCCGATCGACCCTGATTACTTTTGTTAACGATAATTAACGGGCAGCGTCATTAAATAAAGAGAAAAAACGCACAACAGAACATATGCAGATGTTTCGTCTTCATGTTTGTATGTCACTGTCCTACAATAAAAAACTATGCTAGAACGTTAAGTAATATCATAATACTCTGCTATTACATATGTACTACAGTTTACTTGTGTATCGTATCACAAGTATACATTCAAAACACCAAGCACAGAAATAACACAGAACTCTCAAAATTCATATGGAAACTCAAAGACAACAACAGAAACTACGATATCAAATGGTCAATTATTGACAGAGCTCCCCCCCCCCTATTCAAATAAAACCAACGCTACAACCTTTGCATAACAGAAAAACTCCATATAATTTATTCAGACAGCAAATCAACCCTCAACAAATGAGCAGAATTCCTCTCAAAATGCAGGACACCCGCAGCAAAGTCCTCCTCATTAATAACTGACCCGCCATTGGCCGCAACCGCTTATTTGAATATGCATACTCACCTGCAACACAATATAAACAGTCCCATTCCCGCCATATCCTCACTCCTTATGATTGTTTAGTGCATGAAACAGCCTGTAGAGTGACAACTACAAGTTCCTAGATTCTCAGTATTACCGCCAAACAGAAATGCATTGAGCACTATACTTTGCCTGCATTTACAAACAATCCATTTTCGTATATATATATATATATATATATATATATATATATATATATATATATATATATATATATGTATATATACATATATGTATATATATATATGTATATATATATATATATATATATATTATATATATATATATATATATATATATATATATATATATATATATATATATATAATATGGGGGTATATTTTAAACATCCAGTCATTCTGTGTTTCATTGAAATTGTTTTCATGTCAGTTGTACTAAGTTGGAACTTAAACGTATCAATTCTAAACTTGAATACAGTCAAACTTGCCATGAATACGCTCACAAATTAACGTGTTTTTTTGGGGGGGGCTAGAGGAAGCGTAATT
Organism: Ptychodera flava; assembly: GCF_041260155.1. Lineage (NCBI taxonomy): Eukaryota > Metazoa > Hemichordata > Enteropneusta > Ptychoderidae > Ptychodera > Ptychodera flava. The sequence continues at coordinate 22,821,287 of NC_091930.1, read as the reverse complement.
AATTTTTTTTCAGATCCCCCACAGTACCCTCAAAAATTTTCAAAGCCCCGTCTATATGGTCAAATGTTTTCAAGTGCCACAATTATCAAATAGCCCCAGGGATGCACACAAAGAAAAAAATAGACATGTATTTGGCAGTTCTCTCAGATGTTCGACACTACCTGTTATAAGCAATTAATAGAACCATAGTCAAGTTCCTAAATTGATTAACTTTTAAACCCATCATTGGATTTTTTTGATTTGCCAATCTAAGTTGACGTGAGTTAATCTAACTTTGACCAGGTCAATGGCAACTGCTAAAGAGCACATAAGGTGACGATCATGAGAGAGTATGCAAATTGTTAATTTCTGGCTACATTTTGCCATATTGTGAAATACTGAGCACAGTGACCTGCCAAAAATATTTTTTTTAAATGTATGACTTAGGTGCTGCTCAAAATCGACAATACTAGAAGATTAAAATATTCTATCAAATAAACGTTTTTATCTCTAAAACCTTACGTGTAATAATGGCAACTTTGGTAGAAATAAATACTTCCATTCAGTCACATATTTTTTCATTTAAATTGGTGATTTTACTTTCAAGGTTAACTTTGCTATAATTGTACGATGAGAATTTGAAAATTTTGAAAATGGAGCATGGTGACCCCATCTTTTTTGTTAAAAATTCAAAAATCCGTGATCACTTTTAAGTTTCCTGGCCTTCCATGCCGTGAGTTGCTCTCTAATCAGATCTTATATTTCAATGTCATGAGCGTCATTTGACCCAAACTCTTCTTCAACTACATTAGAGTCAGAGCTATCTCTGTTACTGCAGGTATGCAGTGACAGTGACACTGCAGTAGAAAGGCGGTAACTGTATTAAAGTTGCAATATAAATCAAAATTGTCGATTTTTTTTCGTAAAACTAGAGCAAATAGACCATACTACGTTGAAGTACTCTTCTTAGGTAAGCCTCTTACCAATCCCGGCAAACAAACACGTTCATTTTGATACGTTGCGGCCGCCTAGAAAAGCTGTTTTGTAAACAAACTTTCAAAACAAACATTGGCGTTTCTGCTGTGCACGTGACAAGTACCACCAAGAGTGATGACGTCTCATAGAGTGCACGTTGGAGGGGCGATGTTGACACGATAACAGAACTTGACATATATAATGATAATTTATTGTAAATTTTGCGTTTACCTAACTTTGGTAGCATCACAGTGTTTCAGAAATATAAGTACATCGATATATGATAAAGTACAGCTCGACAAAAGATCGTGTGATTGATTTTTCTCACCCATATACATATATGTCAGTGCCGCGCCGTGTGCATCTACTGTGTACGTTCGATCGATCCAGCGTCCAAACCACGTACACCCGATCTGGTTGTGTTCACCGCGTGCCTGACAGCGTTTCCGCAATCCTCTCCCCGTTGCATGTTGTTACATTTTTCATATTAAACGGCGAGGTATCTGCACACTATATTTATTTGAAAGCTTTGCCCACTTCAGTATCATCCACCACTGCAAAAGTTCGGCAACTGTTTTGCCCCTCAATCTGGTCTTGCATAGCCATGTCAGCCCGTTGATCGACGCGTCGTAAATAAGACCATGCCATTAATGATGGAGACTGCGGTTTTTCTTTGTTTCCGGAAAATGCATATTTGACGTGAAGGATATAGATTATCAATGAATGCTAACAGATCTAAGTTATTAAGGACTACGGCCCGGTTCACATTACAAATCGTGGGGTCCGTACGGTGTTGGTAGGTCGGGTTGCCCGAAGAAACACCGCTGGCTAGCGAAGTTGATCATCACACAGTGGCGACGTTGGTGTTTTCGCGAGAAACGTAAGTAGACAGTCTGCCTCCTCGACGTGGTGCTAGTCGCGTGTCACTCTTTTTTCTGGTTCCATCTTTCGATCTGACCAAACAACGTTTATTTTGCCGACATTTGTGGCTAATTTCTTCCATTTTTCCTTGGCTGAATCAGTCAGCAGAGACCCAGGGCGCGGGCAGAGACCTGACCGCTTGCCCGTGAGAAGGCTAGCTCGGCATGTTAACACGATGTTACAATTTCGCAAACCGTTACCATGCACCAAATACGCATGAGTACATATTCAAATAGTAAAAATGACGTTTCGAATTCTGTGCTTTACTCTCGCAATCAGTACGTACCAAAACAGCAATTTATTTGGTAATTAAATCAATTTACTCAAATAAGAGCCATCCCCGTGTTCCTGTTAATGGTCGAATCTGCAAATGAAATTGTCATGGATTTTTCTATAAAGTTAAATCTTCGAAATATGAAGGTCAATTCTGATCCATATTGCAACTTTAACTTTGATAATTTTTGACAATGTTTTTGTTCAGTTGATACAATCGTGTTCTTGTTCTACTCCCTTCAGCATGTTGAACTGTCCACTATTCAGCTTGCCTACACAGCCTGTGTATGCGTGTTGTGCATCCGTATCATTGACAAATGACTTTCAGTGTGGACTCTAATTCAGTTACCATCCGACAAGTATTTATATATACGTGGTTTGTCGACAAACTGAATATTGTGTGTTACAGCATACTGTAGGGAGACAGCAAGAAACTGTATTTGATGTATTGCATAGAAGTACTGAAAAAATTACCAACAGTTGCAGCTTCTGCCCCGTTACAAAGCCCACTTGTTTGTTTGTTTTTACGAAAAATTATACATGTTTAGGCGATTTAAATAACATTCTTTGTTTGCCATCCTTGTGATTGTAGGTTTTCAGAGAAAATTAAAAAAAAACCAAACACAATGTTTACACTTTTACAAATAAAAATACTATTTTTCAACAGAAAGCAAATAAAAATCGAGCTTATGTTGATAAACTTGTGTTTGTTGTTTGTGTTTGTTTTCCCCCGACTGGCTGATAGGTTTTTCGAAAACCAAGGACGGAAAACAAAGAATGTTCTTTAAATGGCCTTAGATGTTTTAGATACAAAAGTCACAAAATGTGACAAAATGGTACTTCATTTTGTTTCATTATAACTAAAATTAGAACAATTGGATAACATTGAAATGCTATTCATTTTTCATTGAATTATCAGACATACCCTGGAATTGAAAAATGTAAAGGTCAAAGGGTACCAAAAACTGTTCAAGTATCTCTCTATAGGCAGTGCAAAACTTTCAAGTCCCCCCTCCAGTAACACCGACATTAATTTTCGAATCCCCTGAATTCCTCCAGCCCCACTCCCCATTTTTGACGCAGCCTTAGTAACGTGATAAGAGAGTGGCGATATCAGATATCCGAGTAATAAATTTCTTCAGCGAGATTCTGACATTTGAACTCTGTGGTTGTCAACACACAATGAAACCTAATATAATTTATTTTGTGTTATACAGGTGATTGTTCTTTCTTTTGTCGAATTCCGCCTTTTGTCTTCCTAAAATTAGCCGATTTAACAGGATGTACTCACGCTTACAGAATCTTTGTCGAAGCGGCCGCTGAAAGTCGAGTTGGACGATGACATTATGTTCGTGTCACAGAAGGTGTTACTTGTGTAAAATCTACACAAATTATAGATGCAGAATGTTAACTACGAGATCGTGGTACCATGGGAGCTTCCCCGAGTAAATTAGCAAAAAAAGTTGCAAAAGTCCGAAAGAATACTATTCGTAATTAAGCCAACGCGATCAAATGTCGCTTGCGTTTCTCTGGTCTTGATTTCACATACGCCACGTCAGATTATCACCTAACCGAAACACAATTTCCACTGTTAGAAAGCAATACTTACGTTTTACTAGACGAGCATAACTGTATGTGTTCTATGATCTGCTAGTCGTATTGGTAACAGGAGACAACCTATTCTGTCGAAAGTGTGCAGAAGGACGAGAAGATCCCCAGAGTAATATCTGTACAACGAAGACAAAGCACTTACCTGTTTCTGTGTGGCGTGTCGCCATATAAACTTAAAAATCGTTACTCGATCCCTCGTATCTCTACATCGTAAATTAGTTACCGCCCACCAGTGCCTAAGTCCTTGTGTCCGCCACCAAGCATTTTTCAGACATTTGTGAACCGATTTCTTTCAAAGGTGGTACAAGGACATTGACCTTTCTGTCATACATATGCACGTCGATTTTTTCACCAAGCGATGCAATCTGGCCGCATGGCAGCCACTTTGTTACGATTTTTTCATGTATGGAGCACTAACTTAGACATGTCTTAACCGATTTTATTCAAAGTTGTCTATGTCATACATACAAGTCAATTGGCTACACAACGCGATGCCATTCGGCCACCTGGCGGCCATTTGGTTACGATTTTTTCGGGGCCGTAATTCAGACATATGTCAACTTATATAATTCACAGTTTGTACAAGGACATTGATCTATGTCATACATATGCACATCAATTTCTTTCGTGATACAGGCAATATGGCCGCATGGCAGCCATTTTGGTAGAATTTTTCATGTCCGGAGCGGCAACTCAGACATATTTCAATCAGTATCATTCAAAATTGGTACAAGGACATTGTCCTATATATTACATATACAAGTTCATTTGTTTAACAATGTAATCCATGGCCGCCTGGTGGCCATTATATAACGATTTTCATTAGATATGTCATAACATATTTTATTCAAAGTTGGTATAAGGACATTTACGTACGCCATACATGTGCACATAAATTGTTTTCATGATACGATCCAATATTGCCACCAATGGCCATCACAGATACCCATAGTTTTCACCCATAGTCGCCCTAAATTAGCTTGGTACCGTCTCAATATTTGATGTGTTGATGCATAACAGGCTCGACATGTGAACTTGTTCAAACAAACATGTTTGTATCAAAAACATGCAAATGAGGTAAAAACAAGGCAAACTCTGTCAAAATGCTACAACTCAAACACTAAACAACATTGCCTTGATATCTGGTACAAATGTACCTTGCACAAATATTATGCAAATTTATTGCCCCACAAATGCATGGCTACTTTTTGTTTAGCTCCGCTGTATATTAACAGCTAGTTATCGGACGCTGTTTCTACTCTCACTGCGGTCATAATTTTAAAACCGACTTTCATACATGATTGCATTTGGCACGTTCAACCATCAAATTCCACTGAGGTATTTAGTTTGTATGGCTGTCACAGCCATTACTATTGCTATTTGCCATCAAAACTGTCTTTAGACATCACATGTTTTATTCAAAAGTTGAACCATAACTATACTACAAACTCATTCTCGGCCATTAAGCCCTATCTGTATCGCAATTCATGAACAGGGCTCTGTCCTCTTCGAGAACCTGAAGCAAAAGTACCCATTAACATGGTGGGGACTGTGTCATCGACGATGACTTGTTTAACTTAGATCCCAATACTTTATCATAATCCTTTATTATAATAATATTTATAATAATAATGTATTATAATACTTTAGTATTAGAAATACAGGAATACTGGTATAAAGATTAATGAAATTATAGCATCTTGCGTCAGTTAAACCAACACTTATTTGCGATAAGATATAATTAGATATAAAATTGAAAACAACATTTCCGAGACGTTGTTCATGATAATAACGAGAGGAGGGTCTAACTTTAAGAGTTTTTTATACTTTCTTTAATTCTGAATGATATCATAGTACAGATTTACCCGTTGCTGATGGTATGCCTTGGTTAGCCAGGTTGACGACTACTCCTATTTTGTAGAGAGGGAACGTACCAGAAGTAGTACCCAATTAATAAACAAAATTTGTGGAAATTTCTGAAGTAAATTTACAACATATACACATAACATTTTTAGATTGTCACATTCTACATAAATAAACAAAAATAACAATGAAAATGCTGCGGCATGCAAAATAAGTACACTGATTATATACTGAAAAACATTGTTTCCAAAATAAGTACGAATCGATAAAGTGAATTTACATATTATTAATATTACATTTTTTAAATTGTTACCTGTGCCTATTCTGTCAGCGACACCCCTATAAGAATTTTGAAACAGATATCTTAATAATGCTATTAAGCAGAGCTTTGTGTAAGAGCCTTTTTTCCTTGCTATCTTCTCTAGCCCTATGTTTCCTCGCACCGTGAGACATGACTGTCCTTGTATGCGGTACGCAGTGCACCCTTTCTTGGTGAACTTTGGTATAGGAGTTTTTGCATCGACCTCCATACTGTTGCCATACTAAACTTTCTCATAATGCTATCGTATAGCATGCCAAAAGTTCACCCAGGAAGGGCGCACAGCATACTGCATACATAATTGACACTGAACCGCCATGACTCACAGAGCGATGAAACATGGGCGAGAGAACAAGGAAAATAGTCTCATACCAGCTTTAATAGCACTATAGATTATAATATTTAATTTTAAAATAAGTCTCGGCGAGACGTTGGCGTAGTCGAGTGTGTCTAAGACTGTTGTCACCCTTTGACCCCACGTTTTCTTTATTACAAAACAAGCTATTTGTTGTTTTCACACTAACAGCCAAAATACAATATAGACACAAAACAGATTAAAGCACATAAAAGACGAGATAGTGATGTGTGAAGCCACTTTCCCTTTATTGCGAAGGAGTCTAAGCTTCGTAGGATCTTAATAGAAACACAATTAAAGTGAGTTGCGGCTGTATGAAGAATATGGCTAGTACAATCAAATCGCATAAGAGGGTAATCACCGGAAAATCAACGTAAAGATCGACCAGCTGATTGTAATTGCCGGGACAAGTCTACATGCTCCTTGAAGCGACTGTCAAGTCAAAGGTGTCGTTTGCAAGGCCAAAGTATCAACGGGGACAAGGAGGTTTACATCGGCCTTACTAATAACACCTTCAAGACGCGCTTCGCTTATCAAATGCTAGCGTTCCGTAACGAAAGTATCGGCACTGCAGAGAGCTCTCCACGTTCGCCTGGTCCTTAAAACAAACGAGCCAAGTCTTTGACATCTCGTGCGCAATTATTGACAAAGCATCGAGTTACTCTAACATAAGCAAGCGATGTATTCTTTATACTTCAAAAAAGCTGCGCATTATCAATATTCATAAAGCTACAATGTTAAACAAACGCTTGAGGTGCTTTCAAAATGTCGCCACCAAAACAAATATTATTAAACACATTTTAACACCACTTACAAATAGAATGATAGTAAGTAAGCTGTACTTGACATCATCGGAGGAATTAATTAAGACAGCATTAAGTGCTTTGTATGCTGGAGTTATAGCTAGCATATATTATATTGTATGCTTTGATTTTTGTTTAGTTTTATGACATTTTACACAAAACGGTGCTCAGAGGGTTCACCTCATGCGCTGACCATGCGTGGCTACAGACACGGCGGCCGCTGCACACCTTTTTGAATTGACGGTAACAGGTCTCTATAAATAGGGAATGTTTTGACATTTATTTAGCAATAGAAATATCACAAAAAACTACTATTCATCCTACAAGTGTCTTCTAAAAGTCAATGAAAGAGTTAAAAAGTTCTTCCAATTAATGAATTATTTACACACACGTGCTATCAAAACATATCGAGTGGTGGGAAGGGGAAACATTACTCCAAATAGCAATCAAACATGACGTCCATATTCAGAAGTTCTGTCATGTATTAACCTTGCAAAATATGATCTGTCGTTTGCGTATATCATTTGAGATGTTATTAGAGTCGTTGGACTTGAATTACAAACCCCGCATTGCTTTGTATGATTATCGTTAGGGTTCCTCACGGTGATGATTTACGTTTACCGTCCATGCACGTTGATTCGACTTCTCTGAGTGAATGAGGACCTGCGATTCCGAGTGTCCACCTAGCTCATTGGCTGACGTATGTCTCTTACTGGCAAAGTCTTTCATTGGTGTGGACCTTCATGTGACTTGTAAGATTGTATTTTTCGATGAACGTTTTCTTACACACAATGCACGTGTAAGGTTTCTCATTTAAGTGGATTCGCATATGTTTGCGAAGGTTTCCTTTGTAAACGAACGTTTTTCCACAGTCTCTGCACTTGCTTTGTCTGTCATTTTTATGGGAGCTCTGATGCCGCTTTAGGTTTGTACTCTGTTTGAATTTCTTACCACAGGGCTCACAAGAGTATGAATATTCTTGTGAATGGGTCCGGAGATGGTCGATGAGGTTGTAGTGACGCTTGAAGGTTTTACCGCATACGTGGCAAAGATATGGCCTTTCTTTTGAGTGGACCTTGTGGTGTCGCTCTAGATCCCTTTTGCGAGACAATCGTCTCCCGCAGACTTTACAAGCATATGGCTGTGTTTTCGACTGAGTTCTGAGATGTGTGTTCAGACTGCTGGCTTGAATCAAATTAACACGGCTTCGATTGCATGATAATGTTCGTTTCTCTGTACGTGTTGGATTATGAAAGTTTCGATTTCGCTTGAGGGTCTTACCACACTCCGTGAATTCGAAATGCCTGTTGTTAGTTTGAGTTTCGAATACTTTGTTTGGTTGGTTGTATTTGTAAAATCTTGACCGCGTTTGACGCGTTTATGTTGCATTTGTTTCGACAAAACCGGTGGGAGTGCATTTCGACTGTTGCCCTTCTTCAATGAATTGCTACATTCATCGCCATTACACGACCTTTCCATTGATCTCATCCTGGTGTGTTTCCTTATCCTGCTTTTACGTTCAACGGTTGTTTTGAACAAAGTAGATGCCCTTACAGCCCTCTCAATTCCATTTGAGTCAATCGTTTTGCTATTCTGCATGGAGCTTTTCATTCCCAGGTCGTGAACACCATCATATCTCTTGCAGTCCGGGTTATCCAAGAGCCACATTGCTATGTGACCGAAATGTGTCAAAGTATCCATAATAATTTGAACATCTAAGTAACATAAAAGAAGTATTTTAGTGAGAGAATTGCTAGGCTTACCCTGAATGTATCTTTCATCGCTTAGAGCTCATTCGCCACACTGGTTTTACCTTAGTTCCGTGTGATATAGAAGTTTGTTTAAGAAGTTTAATTTTACCAAGGGTTAAGCGTGTATGACGACATGTATATACCCAAACGTTCGGTTAAGTTATTTCATAATGAGATTTGAATTTCACTTCTTACCGTCTTTCGAGAGGGTATCTTTTTGATACCTTCGGTAGATATTTGAGATCAATTTCACAAAGCCATGTCCAAGAGTTACCATTCCATTTCCTTCACCCTTGGATTTACTGTCACTTTCTGGAAATTGACAGTATGTCTTTTGTTAGGTTAGAATTCGTTGAAGCGAGTTTTAAATTATAAAACGCAATGTGCGAGGTATATGGTTACATTAAGACTGTTAAAGTATTGAAATCAGTTCAGTAGGCATGTCGAATGTTTTTTTTCCAAAAGGACTTTAGTCATCATATATTGGTGTGGAGGAGACTAAAATTGACCTTGACCCGTGTGTCAAAGGCACACTAAGGGGGCCAATATGTAGGGTGTGGCTTGCAGAACTATGAAAAAGTAAACAATAATTGATTTTCTTCAATTTCAAAACTGTATATGAATGAAAACTATATTTCAATGAAAACTTATATATATATTATATATATATATATATATATATATATATATATATATATATATATATAATTTTCCCATTACTCTTTTTTTCGAAAAAGTGTGTATAATTATAATAATATATATATATATATATATATATATATATATATATATATATATATATATATATATATATATATATATATATATATATATATATATATATAATGTATACAATGTGCCCTCCCGGTTATCACCATAATGGCTTTATGGCAACCTCTGAACTTGGGCACAGAGAGTACGGTCCAATAGCAGAACGTCAGATCACAGGGGAAACTACAGCACAGATGGAAGGCTGTAGTAGGCGAAAGTGGATATGACACGTTAGCTTTTGGTGCGACTTGGGGCAGGATGAGCAGAGAAACTACAGAAAGTGGAGAAATAAGAGGCCTTGACTATCGTTTCCCTGACAGCAGTTTTTCAGGCAGTGCTCTAGGCAAAAGCACCCCTAATGTGCGGCCATGGTTAAATTTAGGAAACCGGCTGCAAGGTGAGAATCAGTATGGAATGCAGTCTCCATACCGACCAGAAAGAGAAAAAGTGTTGCATTGATTGGGACAATTTATCCAATATTTATTCAAATTGGTATAAAATACGCATATTTGTGGTTTTTTTAAAAATCTTTTTGACGTTTTTGTCGAATGTGTACTTTTCAAGAACCCAATGGAAATAAGCATCAATTGCTTTCTTGTGTTATCCTCGGCAGTAATGTGAAATGTACATTTTATATATTTTATTTTAATTGCCAAATAAATTCAATTCAATTCAATTCAATTCAAGAACGAGTCGTCTAATAGGTCTTTAGTTGGATTTAATTTTTTTAGGATGACGTGATGAACACATGTGATGAACAATTTTAATATTTTAAGATTTTGTGTCAAAACATATTTTTTTCAGAACTGCTTGAGTAAAATATTTCATCGGTATTAAAATATTCTTCGAAGAGATTTAATTTCAACTTGTAAAAATTATCATGACATTTGCACAAATCAATTTCTAGAGCAACTTTCTTTTCTTTTTTTCAGAAAGTCACATATTGCGTAAAATGCCAGTCCAACAGCTTTCAAATTTAGTTTACGTTCCTAGACATATCGGCTTTGTGTTTTGTGCAAATGATAATGAAATTTTCCCATTGCTCCCTTTTTCTCGAAAAAGTAAAGGTACAGTATTTCAGTTATTTCCATATTTGATGTAGACAGTCGATAGCCTCTTATGCCTTTTTATCTATTATGGTATAGTCTCTCGCGCATACAGCGAGGGATGGTGGATCGGCGGCAAGAGTAACCACGAAGCTAGTCGGGCATGCCGAACGCATGACCGCGAGTACGCCAGACATAGGTCATTGACTCAGCCGTGTCCAGTGTTACTGCAGCGACGAAAATGGTGCAAACCACTGTCAACAGCGTAATTTTAATTTTGATGTGCCATGGACTGGGTAACTTCCAGAAAAAATCTTTATCGAATACATCGTACACTTTTATCGTCATCAGAGCCATATGGCACGTTGGCCATGAAGTCTTATTTTGATTAGGAGGATTATTTATGAGAAAATGTCGAGCGTGGGAATGGATGACCCTCCAGAATCGTAAAAACCCTGTAATACTTACTGTATTAACATGGATTATTGCCTGTATTTTAGCTGAAGAGTGCATATACAGATGAATACAGTCAAGAATCCATTTTTTTCTTCAGCAAGCCTGTATTCATGTGGATTCATGTGAATTCACGTGTATTATAGTATAATACAGGCAACTCATTAATATGAATTTAGCTGAATTATTGGGTTTTCATGCACTGACCCTCCAGTATCGTGAAAATATTTATGTACATCATCGGCATGAAACGAACTTTCGTATTGTTGTGTACAAACTGTATACGGTTAAGAAGTGAGAACCCCCTCCAATCAAATATTTAAAAATCAACGGTAAACCTTTAGAATGTAGACAAAGACATATTCATGCTTTCCCTTTACAAATAAGGTCGCTAGGACATGTATCAGATTATCGGCGATAAGTAACATTAATGAAAGACATCAGAAATGATTCGAATTTCCTAACTCAAGGGGTATTCTGAAATTGAATGCCAGGTTTACGTAACAAAAAGATCGTATACTGATACTGATTACTAAAAATGGTGTTCTGATATTGAACACAGATTGTCCATGTTTTTCACGATTATTTAGCTTCAAACGACATTGTAACGATTAGGACCATCCATGTTCCTATATGACAAAAGAGCATAGTTCAAGCTGTGTGTACAGTTTATTTGTTAATTTCCCTAGGTGAAGAGTGTTTAATTTTCTATCTACCTCAAACACGAGTTCATGGCTTCAAAAGTCTGGTGACAAATAATGCAATCGCCGAAATGGGAAATCTCGAATTCTTCTCGAATTATTCACAGCAAAACAAAATTTGTGAAGGAAACGACGTGGGTACTGGACGGAGCCTGTTTCAGATATTTATAGAACTCCAATTTAAAAAAAATTTTCGGGGGAAATTTGTGTAGAAAGCTGACGTTACCATCTTGAATAAAGGCCCTCGTGTGGCCCACTTGACACAATTGTAGTGGTCAACTAAGGGGTTTTGCAATGTACGGGTGGGATCCCATTTTGATCAACCGGGGATTTTCCCGTCGACCGCAGCTTTTTAGTGGTCCAGGAAGTTGTTTCATTCCCCATCCCTATTTACATCCTACCCCTGATGGTGTTACAGTCAATTATTGTTTAATTCGATCATGATTATTGTCCTATAACTGGGTCAAACGGTACCTTGGTACTTTAAGTATAGGATAAAGCCCGAGTACGAGGGCTCTTCTGGTATATAGAGTCCAACCCAACGATAAAATGTCGAGGCCGCAGGCCGAGACATTTTATCGTAGGGTTGGACTTTATATACCAGAAGAGCCCGAGTATGAGGGTTTTATCCGACTTAAAAACTATCGCCCCTAACTGATATGTTTTCGTTTTCAATGTATTTACGTCAACCGTCCCCTTTGTCAATGTAACATGTTTAGGATATGAATTAAAACTTTTATTTGTGAAATAGCCTTCCAATGTAATGGAACATCCTATAAATGCCCTAGGGCACATTATATAAATGCCCTAGGGCACAGCAGATTTTGTGTTGCAGCTGGTTTCCGCTGTATTACCAAATTTGAATATTAAAACGTACCAGATGTCTACAGAATATGACATGTTCACTTTGATTGGACAGTACTTTACTACGGCGCTGTCATTCGTTTCTGGAATTTGGTGACCAGGGCTTTACGTGTAAATAAAAACACCCTGAATTGAGCACTCTGATTGGTCAATCAACAGTGGATAGTTTTTAAGTTGATACCAGAACGGCGGTACAAAATATGCACAAGATATGACCTTTAAACTTCCCTGTTTGATAATAGCCCGGCTTACAAAGGTCTATGGACGGACAATGAATCACGTATCGAAACCTAGTCGGTTCAGATACTTGGTTTCTTTTTAAAGGTATTTGTTTGCCTTCAGCTTTTTCTCTTAGTACTAGATAGTCTGCACTCATTCTATTCAAATAGTGTTTAGAAGGGTTAACAACCGATAATGGGTTTTGTCATTATAGCAACACTCTTAAATTAAATCCGCTACATTCATATGAAATATGCATCCCAAATTGATTAAAATAAGACATCGCTCGTTTTGTAACTTAATTAATTATTTTGACATCGTGACGACCTTTGGTTTCTACCAAAAATTGCCTCACCGAGGGGTCAAAATTGATACACTCGCGGTCGATTTTACGAAAGTCATGTATGAATTTCAGAAGTGGAAACACATATATATCTACTGTATTTCAAGCCATAGCATTTGTTCTCATAGCTTGACTGAGCACTGGTCGGTTACGTCAGCTGACGCGGTTTTGTTGTTGTTTTTGTTTGCTTGCTTGTTTTGTTTATGGTTGGTTTATTTGCTGTTTTGTTTTGTTTTTAGTTTTCATTACATACCAGATAACTCGATACAACACCAGAATACATTCATCACAAGCTAATAATGCAGCTTTGAAATACGTTTTCATTACGTTGTACCTGTCATCGCCGAAGAAATTAATTAAGACAGTACCATTTGATTTTTTTCAGAACACTGAAATCAAATAGCGAATACGTAATATTAAACACTGCAAAACGGCGCCTCCTCGAGTTCTGCATTTTTATTTTGATGTAGGTGATAAACAGATTGTAATCATGACGTGATTCATTTGGTTCCAATGCAAACTAAGACACATGTATGCAATGCAACGCCCCCATCTAGACAGTAATAACCAACCAAACTAATAAAATAACAGACGCTTCAGTCTTGTTTTTCACGACACTTTGACAAGTTAACTTAAGTCCATTTACCTACTCTGCCTCGAAAGGGAAGAAAGACTGTTTTCCCACGAACACTGTCTTTGACATCGAAAATGTCTACGAAAAGGTCACATCCGTCAATTCCTAATGATTCGATGGCCATTTCTAGGGAACTGTCCACTGGAAACTGAAAGGTTGTCACCTTGGTGTGTCTTCGACTCCCGTCTCAATGCGTTGAATTTCGATTTCCAGTCTAAAATATATGTTTGCCTGCCTCTTGCCTATATATATATATATATATATATATAGAGAGAGAGAGAGAGAGAGAGAGAGAGAGAGAGAGAGAGAGAGAGAGAGAGAGAGAGAGGAGAGGCGTTAGAATGTCACATTGGTGTCACATGCCTTTGTGATCACTTAATCTAAATAAAACACAGTTCGTCATATGTATGTACGTATAGATGTATCTGTGTATCTATCTATTTATAAGGCGGTACTTATTATATTAAGGCCGCGAACGATAGTAAATATTGAGAGAGTAAGAAAAATACCAAGAAATCAAAATTTGGAAAGGTCATTTCCGTACGTTGAATTTGTTACATCTTCATAAAAACACATCACATTCGTTTGCAATAAGTGATTATTTCACGTGTTTCATAGCGTAGCTAGTGGACTCTGAAGTTTAAAGTAGAGACTTTTACAAGCTGTGCCAGCAAATGTACCTCACATTATGGCGTGTATTTAATTGTTGTTTATTTTGGCACACTTCTGTTTTTTATGGCATAACTACAGGGTCAAAGTGTCTTAGTTACTTGATGAGGTGCAGGCGATATCAGATATGCAAATATATGACAATTTCACAGAATTCCTGACTTTTGGACTCACTGAAATATGTCGACGTACTCTGGAATCAAAACAATTACTGTTATTGACGGTAAGTTGCCTTTCTTTTATATTTAAAGAGTCCGCTACAATTTCAATTATTTAGGACGATTAACAATTTATGATTTGTTATATCAAATTATCAGCAGTTTGTTTTAATATCCACCACATTAACATGACAAAATCGAGAGAGTAGAATAAATGAAATATAGTAATATAAATATGCGGCTAAGACGATACTTGCCTCTCGTTGGGCTATTTGATCATGGAGATACTGCCAACGCGTCGCTCTAGCTATGAGTAATAATTAGATCACAAGGAAAACGCTAGTCACACTTATTATCTGTATCATCCATGAAGTGTGAACTTTGTTCTGTAATATACAATTCGGACGTCTCAGCGACCAAATTTTAGGAAGAATGCGAGATTCGTGGAATCGTCATTAAAAATCAAGCTTTTCACAAGACAAACACTCTTGCACTTTATACTACCATTGACTGAAATTAATACTTTGCTTTGTTAAGTCAAAGTTGAAAGGCTTCTTTGTTGAAGCGTCCGTCGAAAGCCGATAATGACGACATTTCATTTATGCAGGGAAAGCACAGCAACTACTCCTGGTGTAAACACTTTTGAAAACTAGTTATGTAAGATACTTGCAATTTTAGAGTGACATCGTAAGAACCTTTTGGCTTACGTTAACAGCCAGTCGAGAGTCGAAATAATAACGTTATTATCGCGTCCGAGCGTCGCTTTCTGATCCAAATGTATGTATTTCACGTATATCACATTATGATTATCATCTGACGAAATGCACTATCAGGGCAAATGGAGTTACGTACAACGTGTACATGTTTAAATGTATTAATGGCGAATTTTACGATATAGAGTTTGCCTTTGAAACAGGGCATAAACCAGCCTACCAAATTGTGCAGAGGGCTTGAAAGATTCTGAATGGTAAGTCTGTAGATTGGAGACTGAAAACTTACCTGTTTTGTCGCAGCCTATAGGTGTAAAATGACCCCTGTATTTAGTGAAAAATCCATATCAGGTGTTTATCGATAACAACACGGTTAACTATTGACGAACGAAGTCCTCTACTTCAGATAATACTGAATGCCAATGAGATTTACACAATGTGATTTCAGACATGTCACAGCTGTCAATCTCCTGGCAAACAAGCAGCCAACAAAGCAAGAGTAACCTTTACTCAGGTATCATATTTTACCGTATGAGTAATTGAGAGATCAACAATTTTAACCAATAGTTGTGCTATTTGGAAATGAGATCTTTGTAATCATGATTGCCAACGTCTGACGGCTGTAAAAAAGGCGGAGTCACGCTGAGTAAAAATAAAACAAGTAAGTGAACGCGCGTAACTTGTGCTAAAATGGAATCCTCGACTAGTTTAGAAGCTCAATGCGGAGATAGAGATCATACAGAGATAATCATACAGAGATAACAGAAAAGTTGACATACTAACTAAACAAGTGATTATATAAATGGCGATTAGTGTAAGAATAGTGTAAAAAGTTCAGAATTTTTGCTCCTAAATTCCCTCATTAGCCTAAAGCAACAAAATCAGCGTTGTCATTTTTGTCGTCTGCGTCGCGTCCACCTCAAAAACCAAGTACACTAGACAGAACGCTTCAGTCATGTATGGGTCGACGCCGGCGGAGACCAATAGGCGACAGAATCTCTCAGTCTAGTAAGAACGCTATCTATGCATCCTATCCGTCTACAATGGACGCTGAATTTCCATAGGACAACGATAGCTCAACCTCTGATTCTGCATTCATTTTTATAGTGCTTAAATATGGAGGAAACCATTCAAGCCACAAACACAAAGTCGATATAATATAAACTCTCTTCTCAGACAGGGATACACTCACTTGGAGTACAAGTCGACCTATATAAGCTTTAGCACAAGCCTCTAGCCAAGTGTTTTATGGAGCGCATTGTATCAATACTCGTCTGTGGGAGTGTTTACAGCTTAATTTCGCCCTCAATTTTGCAAGAAGCTCTTCTACGATAAAGAAAACCATTTGTTAACGGTTACAAAAACGTTCTCTTTAGATACAGAGCAGTAAAGTCACAACGCTTGAATGAGACTTCCATCTTACTTTTTACGAGCATGTATTACGTTTTCTAAAATACAACTGGAACGCATTTCCTCAACATGGTGGATGATAAACGATTTCTTTATGTATTTCATGTCTTTCAATATCAGTAGTTATTGATTAGCCCAGAGCTCATGGAGTGCCTGGCTCCACCACATTGAAAGGTGTTCTCGAATTTCTTACAAGAAGAACATGTATAAATACTAACATACCTAACGACAACTCATCACACATGTGACTTTCGTAGCCAAATAATGGTAAGGTATGTACTTCTGGTAGTCGCCAAACGTGTAAAACAATGGTTTTAGTTGGTAGTGACAAATAAAAACCTGAGCATACCAGAGTTAGAAATGGATGATGCATATCATTTACACAAGGGAAACATATTTTGAAGGTAGATTCACAATAAAAAAAACGAATCGGGAGAACCTTTTAGAAATTAAAACAATGATGACATTACACAGTAAAAGTAAAGACACAAAATCTTTACCCAAAACTGAAATACGAGATTTATTTCATTCTCAAAATGACGAATTTTGGGATTGACTTCTAATTTGACAAAAGCCAACGTAAACAAACTGTAACAACGTACTTTTAAATTCCGTATCACAAGTATTATAAATTGGTATCAGAAGTGCTAACATGCAAGGATAAAGCAGCTTTACTGTTTCTCGCCGAATTTACAAAATTTATACTGTCAACGGTTCATTGATGGGCAACTGTCTTCATAAAAAGTTTCGTCTTCGTGATCCTATCGATCAATACAAAAAGGAAACAAAGTGAATTGCAATTAATATGGATTGATTAAAGTCACAAACCTAGAGATTTAATAGATGGGTATAAGTTTGACCACATTAAATCAAATATATATATAATATATATATATATATATATATATATATATATATATATATATATATATATATATATATATATATATATATATATACTTTAATTGTGTTGCATGTATACTAACTATATGTATATTATTTATACATTATGCATATCATTTTGTATATTTACAAAAATGATTTTCTGCACTATTAGTTTGCAATGTTTGGTACATTTCTACTTAATGCAACTCTTCATCTATTTATAGAGTGACATAGTACACACAAATAGTTTGTTTTACATTGCTAATAAATAGAAATTCGTTTTATCACATAGAACATATATCAGTCCTGCAAGCATTGACTGAAGTCTTTGACACCGTTTCACAACGAACTTATTTAATTATGCAATTATACGACTGTGTTTCAAACAAAAGGTGCACTGGCATAAGAAGCATATTTCTACATGTCAAGCAAACATGGAGTCGATTTTCAGGATTTCCTTTACGTATTTGCCTGTGTAAATATATGACTTGTGGTTTGTGTTGATCATTTGAGATGTTATTAGGATCTTGTGATTTCATTATAAATTACTAAACCTGCACTACTCATACATTGTCTCCACGTTAACACTCGGTATGGTGAATGTCAGGGGTCACTTATGTTTAGAATTTAAGGCAACCATGCATCCTCCTTCACGATTGTTCGGTTTCTCTAATAGATGGGACCACTCAAGTTATAGGCTAACCGCAATGTTTTTATTACCTTCTATTATTGGTGTGTACCTCTATATGAGTTTTCTTGTTAATTTTTCTGTGAATCTTTTCCCGCACACCAAACAAGGGTGCATTTTCTCATTTGAGTGGATTCGTATATGTCTGCGAAGGTTACCACTGTGAGTGAATGCTTTCCCACTGTATCTGCATTTATGTGGTTGTTCATTTGTATGGATGCTCTGATGCTGCTTCAGGTTTGAACTTCGTGTGAATTTCTTACCACAGTCCTTGCAAGATAACATAACAACAGGGTCAAATGTGCATTAGTAATGTGATAAGGAGAGGCGATATCATAAATGCAAATGCTACATTTCGTCAGCGACAATCTGACATTTGGACTTTGTTGTTAGATACAAAAGAATGCTAATCGTTTGTCTTATTGAGATATGTCAACAAACAATGAAGCTAAATATAAAAAAAAATATTTATTTTACAGGTGATTGTTTTTTTTCTTCTGTCCAAATCTGCCTTCCGTATTTTCAACGTTAAGGTAGTACGCACCTCGAAAGGGAAAGATTGAAACCTTTGCTCAAACCTTCCCGTTAATGAAACTTTCAACCATTCTCTTACCAAATCGGGGGTCACCGTGCAAAGCTAGGAACTAGCGAAACAAATTACCCACCATTTGCGATATTTGAAATCCAAAATGGTCGCCATTCCTGTGTTAATGTTATGGGGAAAACACAAGCCAGTGTACGTTAACTTTCCCAAGAGCATTAAAATGAGCCCCCACAATTGGTAGATCAGAAAAGGATTGTAGAAATTGAAGAGTCAGACTAATTGTCCCCGAGATGCGCATTCCATCTTAATAACAAATATAAACAAATAATGACGTATTTAAAACTATATGCATATTCCTTGCTTAACTCCTTTGCAATAGCATTAAGAAAAATGTTACCACTAAGTGACTACAAATAAAGCAATCGACGTACAACTGGCATGATAACCTCACCTCTGTAAACAATTCGACTGCAGCGATACGAAGTACTCGTCTCTCTAATAAAGTATATTACTGAGCTTTAGTTACACGCCATTAACAGTATCCATAACACAGTGGAAACGTTTGGTGAATGTGCATTTCGGGCATATCGAATTACAGAATGTTTGCGAAATACGCAATCTTCGTACAATCTTCATTCTAAATTAATATCTTTACATAAAGACAATCCTCTCAATTTATACCAAACTTACATAAAATTAGCCCATTCGAAGGGATGTACTCAAGTTTAAAAAAAATCTTTGTAGAAGGGACCGCTGAAAGTCGAGTTGTAAAACGACAATATGTTCATGTCTGGAAAAACACATGTATTACTGGTGTAAAATATTTAAAATTGGTGATGTAAGATGTTCCTGGTACCATGGTAGCTTCTCCGACTCAATCAGCAAAAAAGGCAGTAAAAAATCCGACAGAATGCTATACGTAATTAAGACAACGCGATCAAACGTCGCTTGCCTTTCATGAGGTCTTGGCTTCACATACGCCTTGCCAAATTACCGCGTAACGAATACACTGTGTGCACTAAACGAAAGCAATTTATACTTGCGCTTTACTAAACAAGCATAATTGTACTAATGAAGTGTTCTATGATGGGATAGTCGCATTGGTAACAGGAGATAACCTAGCCTGTCAAGTATGTGCAGAGCGACGGGAAGATCGCTAAAGTGATATCTCCCCAACGAAGACACAGAACTTACCTGTTTCTGCGTGGCGTATCTGCGACGAATGAACTTATAAATCGTTCCTCGATCACTCGTATGTCTACATCGTAAATTACTCGTCAATTATTGACAAACATTGCTCCTTATTTAACTTAGCACAGAATAAAATTGTGCTTAGATGGCTTTACACATATCACCAGGTCAATATTTGAAAGAGTAAACTGTGAAACAAACGAGCGCCACCTTCAATGTAGTATCATATCTGTAATGGGAGTAATTAGACAAAGTAATAATAATGAAAATACAATTCACTATATGAATGTGAGATGCCGATTGACCCTGGTAACTTAATAACGATAATTTACGGGCGACGGCATTAAACAAAGGGGAAAAAACGCACAATGAAACTTATATGCAGATTTTTCGCCTTTACATGTATGTTTGTAAGTCAATATCCTACAATAATAAAATGACTATGCGTGAACGTGAACGTTAAGTCATATCATAATACCCTATTGTTCGACACAGAATAATACTGTCATAACGAAGACACCGACTAATACTGCTATAACGATTGAATACAACTTGCAGTATCTTCTTTAGTTAAATCCACACTAATTTGCTGCATTGCAATCAATAAGGTATCAAATCAGCATTTCCTAGACATATCTCATGATAATAATGAGCGAAGGGTCTAACTTTAAGAGTTTTGTTCATACTTTCATGGAGAACATAAAAGTACAGATTTACCAACTGCCGATGGTATGCCTGATTAACCAGGTGCACGTTAAAGAGTATTCCTTTTTTATAGAGTAGGGATATACCAGAGGTTGTCATTCAACTTAAGAGAACTTACTAATTACACACTTGTAAATATATCTGCGCATGCATAAGTCAAATATTTGTAACACTCATTTACTAATGTCGGTCGGTAACCCAATATTACTGGGCAATAAATGACCAGCCATACGAGATGGATGATAATGAAAACTAATTAAGAGTCCGGGTTCTCATTAATGAGAATGACATACAAAGCTATTTCCAAACTCTAAACACTGCAATCCAAAAGCACTTAAATGTACAAGGTATTTAGTTTCGAGAATAAGAATATTTCTGAGGAAAATATATACGCCCTAAATGTGTACATGGCGGAAAGTAGGACATCCTTAAATACAAATAACAAACACATTTCAAAAGTCACAAGCAAGTCATCAAGCAACGATGTAACACCGATCCACCCCAACATATTATATAACGTCTAGTTACATCAATAACAGATCAAAATTTACACATAACGCAGAGTTTGACGGATTTCACCGATCTTAAAATGACAAGTGGAACTCAACTAAATGTCAAACTGTCTATTGTGTTCGAACTTACCGTCCTTTGTTTGAGTTGGTGGTTCCTGTGTTAGGCAATGGATATTTTTGTGTTTCTCAAACCAGACG